>NC_061116.1:60642038-60942038 GCF_002878395.1 Capsicum annuum | reverse complement strand
AGGGTCATTTCCACCCCAAAACCCTAAGGTACCCTCACTATATAATGTATTATGGCTTTCTAAATTACATTTGAGATGTATCAAACATTCCAAATACCTTCTCAAACACACATTGGAAGATTTGGAGGCTAGGATTTCAAGGGTGTTCATCTTGGTGCAAGAAGAGTCAATTTTATATGGTGAATTATCTTTCATAAAGCATGTATCTCTTCCCTCATTGTTAGTTTAAAATATCATGTGTTTTAAACAATGATTTTGACTTGTAAATGGTCATTTTTGAATTAAAAGTTGAGCGTTTTGAAGCATGATGTTGGGTATTGTTTTACTCTTGATTTATCTTATGTTTATACATGTTTTTGGTGATTATTTTCACATATGGGTGCTATCTGATTGTGGTTTAATAAATGGGTCTTGAGTACCCCTAAGTTTTATGATTTCTACTTTTGTTTTGGTCTTGCTAAAAGTGTGCCCTTAAGATGTTTGTGGAAATGTCTAAGAGAATTAGCTAGTCACATCTTAATGGTTTATTGAAATATTGTATTGGTCTAGTGTATATGAGTAAGCAAAGATATTGTTAAAATGAATGTGAATACTTGTTAAATGGTTGTTAATGGATTAATTTCTGATCTTTAATTGTTTAGTAAGGGTCTAGAGGACCATAAGTTGAATTGAATGATAAATTGAATCAAGGCATTGGCCTATTAAAGTGTTTGAGTGACAAATGTTTCCATGAAGACCTTATGGTCCCATATGGTGTTGATTTGGGTAAATGGTTCAAATCCTTAAGTTTTGAAATAAATTGCATGGATGTTAATACATGAACTAAAAGGTTTAAGAATTGAAATGTCGACTAATAGTTGTGCTATGATGAATAGTGGTTCAAGTCCCTAGTCCAAATGGCTTGTGGCTCGAGTCCTTGCCTAAGGAAATGGATTATGGTTCGAGTCCCTTGCCTAATGAAATGGCTTGTGGTTTGAGTCCCTCTCCCATTTAGATGGCTTATGGTTTGAGTCCCTCGTCTAATAAAAAGCCTTTTGGGTCGAATCCCTCCCCTAATGAAACGACTTGTGGTTCAAGTCCATTGCCTAATTAAACAACTTTTCCTTCTTTCCCCTCGCCTAATGAAATGGCTTATGGTTCAAGTCCCTTGCCTAATGAGAAATGTTTTAATTTATAAGTATGGAAGGTCGGATTTCTCCACTTCGTGACATATGAATGAGTGCAATAGGAATAGTTGTTAAACCTTGTACCCTTAGTTGTACACTATAATTATGTTATCTACCTACATGTATGATTATGTGTATTAATATGACCGAATATGATGTTTTGACAATGATTTGAATAATAACTCCATTTTATTATTATATATGAGAAGTGAATGTTTGGGACTCAGGTCCCCTTGTCTATTCTAACGGAGAAGCGTAATATTCTAAATTGTTAGGGTGGAAGGTTAGAAGTTCTTCATTCCGTATGTCATGAAAAAATGCTTTAAGAATGATTGTAATGACTTATTCCATGAATTGGCATTCAATAGAACTATATGTATATGTACTCTCATTGCCTATACTAATTTAAATATATTTTCCTATGATGATCTGACTTGGATTAAACAAATTCACTATTTTATCCTATACTCGAGATACATGCTAGCACTCCAACCGCTAACCATCTCTAGATGCTATGTCCCTATGCGATATACGGGGCTGAAGTTTCCTCTTCTTCTTCTTCCTCTTCTTCTTCTTCTTTTATGTAGTGACCAAGTGTTCTGGCGGATCTTATATTGACATTAATGTGGTGAGCTTCCATTCCCCGGAAGGCATAGATTTCATGGTTTTTTTTTAAGTCATAGGCTTGATTTATTTTGACTTAGTGTTGGCTATTATTATGGGGAAAGTCCCGACATATTTTAGACATCGAATTTGTAGAGGTTTTGTGGATGGATATGGACTTGGGTATCTTGGTTAGAATGATGAGATCAATGTAATGTTAGATATAGTCTAATTATTGACTATTAATCTTAACTTCTGCTACTTTGATATATCTTCGGAGTTCATCCAACAGTTATGGTTTGATATGATGATTAGGTAGGGTTAATAGGGTGATCTACGGTCTAAGTTGGGCTTGAGATGCCCATACGATATGTTACGGTTTTGGGGAGTATGTAAGATGCCGTAAAATTGCAATTCTAACTCAGTCCTTTATAGTGGGAAAGAGGTCCCAAACTTAGAAAATTTTTGCCAAGTATTGACACTTAGTCTAATTTTTTGGCCTCAATAATTCCATCACTTTAATTTCAATCATTATGACTTTAAAATGTCGATTCGTAAATTGATTCATGATTAGGGATGCCAGTAGGTGTTCTCGAATGTGTTTTTGATTTTTTGGACATCGTTTAAGGCACGTTTGGGAGTCCTAAATAGTGTATCAGCACGATCTTGATGCATCGCGTTGACTTGGATTTTTCATCATCCTTTAGTACAAATTCCAGTGAGCCAATGAGATATCGACGCATCGTATTGGCTATCATGTTGACCATTTATGCGATCCATCGCCCAGCCGTCACTGGGCACTATTTCTGTTCATTTAATTTCGTGTCCAGAGAGGTAACTAAGTCATTTTCCCTACTCCTAATCTTCTCCAAAACACGAAATTAATCATCCAAAAGAGCAAAATAAATCGTTTTCTCTCAGATTCCCTCAGCAACAAAACCCTAAGGCATTCGATTTCAAGTTCAAGATTCAAGAACACACCAATGATTTTCACTAATTTGATTACCAAGGTATGTTAGGTATTCATCCTTGGGTTTCCTTCCACCTTTAGAGTTCAAGAACCCTTTACAAAATCTCAAGTTAATAGTTTCATGAATTACATGTATCAATTGGGTTGTTTTCATGTTCATGTTGTTTGTATGGATTTTTAATTCAATGTTTAATTGTAGTATTCGTGAGTATAAGATATCATGTATGAAATTTTTGTAATCCCCATGTGACTACCCTTGAATTGTGAATTGATGGTTGTAGTCATGATGCATCAACATGTTATTCATGACCTAATACAAGATTATGCCTCATAGGTGCATAACAAAATGCTTTATTGAGTTAGTTGTGCATTTATGATTCATTGCTGACCCTAGTGTTGAACTCTTGCATTGTGAAGAGTTGAATATTTCCACATTTTCAAGTATTGACATGTTCTATTAGTATTGATGCTATCGAGTCCTGGGGGTATTCAATACCCGACAATCTAGCTATTTATCTAAAATTATAGTAGCTACAGGATAGTCTCAGTAACGTCATGAATAATAGAATTTAGTTAGTTATAGAACTCATTGAACACAGTTCAGTTCAATCAGTTCAATCAGTCAATATGATTAATAATAGTTAAGTCAAGCCTAGTACAGTATAGTGATAAATTCAGTGTCCTTTAAGTTAGGAGTAGGATTCAGCACCAAGCGAACCCAGGAAATTGGGCATTCCTTCTAGCTTAGGGTTTGACCTTAATAGCAGTGCCTGCATTACAGAACTACGTAGCCGGTGTAGGGTAAGATGTCTTCCTTCTAGACTAGGGTTCACGTAACCATGCTTATAAATTATGGGTCTTCCTACCTAATTAGGGTTTACCCAGCCCTGTTAGTATCCCTAGGCAAGGTGCTAACACCCTTCCAACTAAGGTTACAGGATGGACCCCAAATTAGTCTATAATTAGGTATGTCGGTTAGATGATAATTCCCACAACTACTATTTCAGTTCTAGACTTAGTATAGAACTCAGTTAGGTTCCACAGAATCAGGACTGTCAGAAATATTCACCTAGTTATCAGTAATTCATTTATCAAAAATATCAGATATCAATCAGTCAGTTATCAGAACCTAGTATTCTATTTTTGTATGATCCAAAATACAATATATGTGTATAGTATTGCATACTCAGTATTTATAAGAGTCTCAGTTATCTATTTACTCTCATTTAGTCATGTTCATATCATTCAATCAGTCCTCATCTTATGCATATAAACCCATGTATATTAGCCTAACTCACTCGCATACCAGTATATTCAAAGTACTGAAGTATACTTTTTCTTTTGCCCTATGATGCTTAATATCATAGGTTCAGACGCATGGGCTCCAGATCGTACTTAGCAGTTCAGATTAATAGCAGCGACTACATTGGTGAGTCCTCATATTTCGAGGATTGAGTTATTATTTTTAGTATTTCAGTAGACTCATTTTATTCAGTTGTGGGAGTTAGTTGGGGACTTATCCCATCAACTCCCATTCAGACAGTTAGAGGCTTTTAGACTAGATTATTTCAGAAAGTTGTTCAATTTTCTTTTCAGTATTACATTACTATTTTAGTATTGGTTTTCAATGTTTATGAACCTTAGAGAATTTAAGTTATACTTCTGCATTATTATAATATGACTATACAGTGATCACAGCAGGTACCGTTCATGGGTTAGCTTATGGTCCTTCAGGATCGGTAGCACCGTGTGACATACGAAGTAGAAAATTGTGGCGTTACAAAGTTGGTATCAAAGTCTAAGGTTCTAAGAAGTCCTAGGGAGTCTTAAATTCATGTGAAGTAGAGTCTTGTGAATGGGTGTGTAGCGCACCACACTTATGGAAAAAAGGCTATGATGCATTTTTAGGAAAAGTTTCCCTTCTTTCAGTATTAATGTCGTCTGAGTGAGCATGAGCTCAATTTAAACTCTCTGTCAAACAAAAATTTTCCTTCTGTTTGTAGAATACGCTTTCCAAAAAGACTAATGCAAGAAGAACTGGAGACTAGCCAACACCTCCCACATTCAAGCAGATCCCTTGGATGAGAATGTTTCCTATGAAGAGTTCCTAGCAGCTTTCACCACTCTTGCTCATTCTATGGCCACCTGGAATGAACATCCAACTATTATTCAGGCCAACCCAGTGGCCAATACTACTGCAGCCAGAATATAGGACTTCACCCAAATAAACCCTCCATGTTTTACAAGGTCTATGTCTGAAGAGGACCTACAAGAATTCCTTAATATGGTATAGAAAGTCACAGATATTATGGAGGTAACATATAATGAGAGTGCTGAGTTAGCTGCATATCAGATATAGGATGTGGGTCGCTCATGGTTCATGAAGTAGAAGGTAGAGAGAGTTGTAGATACAGGGACTATAGAATTGAAGGAGTTTGCTACTACCTTCCAAGATAGATTATTCTCGTTGAATTTGAGGGAAGCTAAGGTGTTGGAATTCATTAACTGTAAGAAGGACATCATGAGAGTGAAGAAGTATTCTCTTAATTTTACTCAGTTAGCCAGATATGCTCCTCATGTTGTAGACGATAGCCGATCTGAGATGAATAAGTTTGTGTAAGGGATGTCTGACAGAGTGGACAAGGAGTTTAGAACCATAATGCTAATGAAGGAGATAGATATAGCTAGGTTAATATTCCACGCTCAGCAAATAGAGGAGAAAAATACTAAGAAGAAGGAGAGGGAGAACAAGAGAGCTAGAATAGGTAGCTTCAACTTTGCTTAGCCTAAGTTAGAAGGAGGTAATCATCCCAGTTTCGCCTGATATCTTCTGTTCTAGCTCCGTCCTTAGCCAATGCTGCAGTGCCCAAATAGAAAAATGATAATAAGGATAAGGCACCAGGCTCTAAATCTCAGGGTAGTGTCAATAGTGCCCGAACAAATCTTTTTTACCAAAAGTGTGGATGAAACCATTAGGGTGTCTGTAGATATAGAAATGATGTATGTTTTGGGTACGGCAAGCCAGGTCATAGAATCAGAGAGTATCCTCAGGTTGGTTCCTAGATTTAGCATAGTCGTCCCCCAGCTCATTCCGGTCGCCCATCTCAGCAGGGTGCCGCTTCCAGTGCCACCAGTGGGTAATCTCCAAACAAATTCTATGCACTTCAGTCCCGATAAGATCAAGAAAATTCTCATGACGTGGTTACTGGTACGTTACAAGTTTATCATTTAAATTTTTATGCTTTTCTAGATATAGAAGCTTTTTTTCCTTTGTAACTCCTTATACAGTTATTGGCTTTGCAACAGTCTCGAAATTCTAGCAGAGCCCTTCACAGTCTCTACCCTAGTAGGTAAATCTATCATTGCCCAGTGGGTTTAAAAGAACTGTCTGGTTATGGTATCTCTGAAACTAACTTCAACAGGTTTAATAGAGTTAGAGATGAAAGATTTTGACGTCATTCTCGGCATTGATTGTCTTCATTAATGCAATGATTCATTTGACTGCAGAAACTAATTATCCATTTTTAGTTACCGAATGAACCTATCCTAGAATGGAGGGGTAGTACTTCATTACTGAAAGGTCAGCTTGTTTCCTACCTTAGAGCGAAAAGGATTGTATCTAAGGGGTGTGTTTATCATCTTGTTCGAGTTAAAGACTATAGTACAAAGACCCCTAACCATGAGTCAGTTTACGTAGTATGTGAATTTCTAGATGTGTTTCCCAAAGATTTTCGTAGAGTTCCTCCCAAAAGGGAAATTGATTTCAGAATAGACCTTCTTCCTGGCACTCAGCCCATCTTATTCTGCCACATAGAATAGATCCAGCTAAACTTGAAGAATTAAAAAGAACAGTTGAAAGACCTCCTATATAAGGGATTAATCAGGCCCAGTGTCTCCCATGGGGTACACGTATTTTATTCGTGTGTAAGCGAGACAGTTTCCTCAGAATGTGTATTGACTACCTTCAGTTGAACAAAGTCACCATTAAGAACAAGTACCCACTTGCCAGAATTAATGACTTGTTTGACCAACTTCATGGGGCAACCTAATTTTCTAAGATAGACCTCATATCATGCTATCATCAGCTCTGAGTCAGAGAATGTGACATCCAAAACTGCTTTCAAAACTAGGTATGGTCAATTCGAATTCCTAGTAATGTCATTTGGTCTTACAAATGCCCCAACAACCTTTATGGACTTAATGAACCATGTCGTCAAGTAGTACTTAGACATGTTCTTCATAGTCTTCATTGATGACATTTTTCTCTACTCTTGTATAGAAAGTGATCATGCAGACCATCTCAAAATAGTATTACAGACTCTTAGAGACTATTAGTTATTCGCCAAATTCAGCAAACACAAATTTTGGCTAAGGTCAATAGATTTTCTTTGTCATAGTTTCCAGTGATGGCATCAGATTTGATCCTGAAAAGACAAAAGCAGTGAGAAATTAGCCCAGACCAATCTCTCCATCAGATATCAAGAGTTTCTTGGGTTTGGCTGGCTATTACCGAATGTTCGTTGTAGGATTTTCATCTATTGCATCCCCCTTGTCTAGGTTGAATGAGAAGAAAGTCAAGTTACTGTGGTCAGATTCTTGTGAGAAGAGTTTTCAGGAGTTGAAGACTCGACTCACTACAGCCCCATTTTTGACTTTACCAGATGGTTATGACAGATTTGTTGTGTATTATGATGCTTCCAGAGTTCATATAGGGTGTGTTTTAATTTAGAAAGTTAAGGTCATAGCTTATCCCTCTAGACACTTAAACCTTACGAAAAGAGTAACCTCACCAATGATCTTGAGTTAGCAGCAGTAATATTTGCCTTAAAGATTTGGAGAAACTATTTGTATGGGGTTGATAGTGCCCAAACGTACATGCAAGTCTACGTAATGCACCAAGTAATATAGTGGCCATTAAGAAATCTAAGTTATTGACCCCATAGAGACTATATTTGGAAACTATTTTATTTTAGTTCACAGTTTAGATTCTATTGATGTGAAAGTAACCATAGAGAGATTGGAAGTTATAATTGCAAGGAAAGTAAAAAAAATGTAAAGCAAAGATCTTAAGATAATCAGTAGGAGAAAACCCAGGGTTGACGAACTTTGAACAATCATATAATGCTATTGAATTTCATTCATTAACTTTCTTATCTTGGTTGTTGATTCATAGGGTTAATTGCACGATTATGGTTTCCCAATCTCTAATCCATTACCTTAGTTTAACGTTACACCTACATCATTGAGCAGGAATGTAATAATTCACTTAAGCTATTACAAATATCATCCTACATGTGAATCAAGTAAGGTATCTAAGTATATCCCTGTCCTATATACTAATTCAAGTTTCTTATTTTATAAGGAATCAAGAACCATGTCTGCTTATTCCCATGTTCTATTACCCTATTTCCTCTTCTGAGTTCACAAGGTTGACAATAGATGTGTTCTAAGGTTCACAAATCCTTAAAATAGTTAAAATAAGAATAAATAAACAACCAATATTGATAATCAAAGCAAAAAAACATAATCCATAGAAATAATAATCATGTTCTTGGCTTCAATCTCGGAAAGAGGGCGTTTAGCCACGCATAGTCATAATCGTAATCACAAAGTTGTAATTAATGACTAAAAACATGTATGAACTAAATAAAATTAATAAAAACCTATTTATGAAGTTGTAGTAGCCCCTTGATCTCCAAAATATGTCAAAAGATATGTAAAAACGTGATACAACATGTATAGATGGCATAAGTGTAAGCTAAGTACGTCTAGGAGTCAATTTAGCATCAAACACCCATGTGTGGAGTGGAGCGTGCATCACAACCTCTAAAGATATGGAATGAGGCATCCATCGGACCCTGTCTTGCACAGGAGTTGAGAATGCGACGCATGTTGAACTTATGCACTCTCTGGAAATTGTCCTCAAAATTTCTGTTAAGTGTTGGCCCTTCCTCCTTCTATCCATTGTCTTGTTGTGTCTTTCCCATGAATTCCAAGCCTCTTTAATATCAAAATATCATAATATTCATCTCTAAAAGAATTCTACATTATCACCCCATATGAATTAGAATCACAAACAACACTAAACCAATTACGATGAATAAAAAACTAGAGCTTAGACTAGGTTGAATTCTACACCTCTACTGAATGCAAGACACTAAAGCTAATGCTACCATGACTACACAGAATGCAAGTTACTACACTAAGCATGTTGTTTACACAATTGAAAGCTCATTAATACTACTCCAAAACATTCTAACCTCAAGAATTTACTCACCTAGTTGGCAAACTCATGCATATCATTCAATCAAGGACATCATACAAGTCACCCACATTCATCAAACAGGTGACCCTCACAACAAGAGTATTACCCATGATCACTCATAATTAAGAAATTTAGTTCATGATGGGCACAAGAATCAATTTATGCTCACTCTCATCAAAAATTCACAAGTTATACACAATGAACCATAGGCTTTCCCTTAGTGTAATGCTCCACTAATAGTCGAATGTAAATCTTAGGATCAATTAGGACTTTTTTGGGTTGTAATGTAGGCTAAGGGATGGGTAGAGACTATTTTAAAATAGTGACTAACCTCTCTAAGTGCTTTAATACTCTACATTATTCATTTAAAATCACTCTTCAACAACCAAATTACACTAATTCATTCATCCATAACGTTTGTTTTTGCCCCATCTCTTTTAAGCATTTTCACAAACACTCGGTGAACACATAGATTACTACCAAAAGAATTAATTGTTTTCTCTTTTTTCAAAATCATGGCAATATTTTTAGCATAAACTATATCACAACCATCCACCACACATCAATTATACACCAATAACTATTACCTTGGGGCATCAATTTCACATTTTTTTTCTTTAATTTTTCAAACTCCTTACTATTTCAATTTTTTTAAAGCACTTAGGTGCTTTTTGTATCAAATTAACCTCTATCAAAGAAGGGGATTCGGTTACATATGTGGCTACTAAATAAAATAAGCTAAAGGCTCAATGGGGGATAACTAGGATAATGCACAATAGGTATGTCAAATAGAAGGCAGAAACAAGGCTATGAAAGAAATGCCTATATCATCTCCTAAACCTACATTCTTTATTTTGCTTCAAACATACATCAAGCAAGTTCTAGATATCACATGCTACAAGGAATTTACAAAAATTCTCACATCACACAAAGCGCATGCTCAACTAAATAGGATTATCATAGACTCCCAACCAAACAATAGCACAAATTCAAAATTAAGCCAAATAGTACAAAAGTCACACACATGAGCCTAAGAGTCTCAAAAATAGTAATTCACACAATCAACATGCTTTTACAAACAAACCCACTTGGATTATGTAATAAAAAATAGCACGGACAAGAATATCTCACATATTCCTAATCTAAATTTTTTTAAATTGAGTCAAAATTTGGGATCCCCCCCCATCCTTACACTCTTAAAAATATCTTCGTCTTCAAAGTGAATTTAAAGGTAAGAGATAGAAATACTTGATAAATCTGAACTTACACATCAATTTAGTGTAATCCGATAGTCGTCAATATATTTACCCAACTTTAGAGTCGAGGTCGAATCCATGAGGAACTAAGTGAGTGGCGATTAAATTAATTTAAAACTATAGCTACAAGGTATAGTCAATCAAATGATATGAAAAGATAAAATGGGGTGTTTTTAAATTGTTAATTATGTTCTAACTAATTATAACAGAGTCATTCCATCAAATGATTCTTTTTGTAATAATTCAATAATATTAAACAAACCAGAGTTATGGTTACCAAGATGTTTGAACATCTAGGGTTATGAATCAATTTAGACTTCCAACTGACAACTTCAATTGCAAGAGTAGTTAAATCCGATATTTTCCCATTCGTTTCTCAACTTTAATGGGAAGCCTATCGTTTAATTCCTTTAATTCTCTCAAACTTAAAGAATGCATTGGTTAATCAACCATTATCTAATATAGGCCATTCCTGTTAAGGAATTTTCCATTAATGTAAAGATTAAAGTCCTTAGAGTCCATGTAAACCCATTCTTTTCCCAACATGCACTTTCCTGTCGGACAAGTGTTGTTCTTAAGCTCACTTTTCAAGTTTGCAACCAATAAAAGTCATTAAAGTGAAGAAAGGTTTCTACAACATCAATTACTCATGGAACTCAATTAGATTCACAACCCAAATTAGTTTTTCACATCAAGGTTCCCATAACCCTAGTTATGGGAGCTTAGCCACATATTTCCATAGAAAAAATATAAAGCAACTTTGTATTATTCATAAATAAATTCAAGATTTACTTACAAAGGTTACAAGAATTTGTTCTTGAATTTTCAATAGAGAGGGAATGCTTAGATCCACAAGATTTTCTTAATTTCCCAAAATACTAGGTTAAAAAAAGTTTCTTGAGATGGAAAAATGGATAAAGTATAAAAGAAAAAAAAGAATAGATTTGAAGATATGAGATCTGGATATAAACTCTCAAATAATCCTTAATTAAACCTAAAACTTGTATTTATAAGTTCCCTGGTAAAAAGAATTTAAAATTTACATTCAGAAAAATTTTGTCCAAATTGGTGGTCCACCGCAAAACTGGTGGTCCACCATTTTGACCTTCCCTAGGTATTCTAAAATCATGGATTGTATTTAGGTTTTCTGGTTAGTTTGGTGGTCCACAACAAAACTAGTGGTTCACCATTTTGACCACCAGTGGGTCTTCTTAAATTCTGAATCTGGTGGTCAAATTGGTGGTCCACCTCAAAACTAGTGGTCCACAATTTTGACCTTCACTGAGTGTTCTAAAGTTTTGAATTCTGTTTGGACTTGGTGATCAAACTGGTGGTCATTCACAAGAGTGGTGGTCCACCATTTTGACTACCACTAGGTCTTCTAAAACTGGTGGTCAGTCACAAAACTGGTGGTCCACCAAATGTTACACACGCCTATGGGTCTCAAAATTCTACCTCTTATGAATCCAATGGCATTTTAATCAAGTTCATTGTACCTTTCTATATCCCACACGTGCCCTATAAATTTCTTGACTCCAACTGGAGTCAATTTTTGCATTATGCTTTCATTGATCCATTCCGAGTCTTTGTGAGTTGTTTCTAGTTAATTTGAAGCTTGTATTTACTTCATATATAATCATGATCCATTTAACAAGAATCCTAAAGCATTAAAATCCACAATTTAAATCTCGAAAAAACACAACATCCAAGACGGTTAATTCAAAACACGAGCTAAACATAGGCTAAATGCACATTAAGCTTAGGCTCATTTTTTTACTTTTGTTTTGATTCAATTGACCTTTGAAGATTATAACAAAGTTTTTTCATATATAAATAAATAATAACAACCTTAGTAACTCATTAAGACAAATTATAACCCAACACAATAGACTAGACAAACACCTAGCTCAAGCTAGTAATACTAGTTTTCTTGGTTGAACTCTAAGTGCTCAAATTGAATCAAAACTCATGTAAAAGCACAATTAAACATTGTAAACACATATTTCGACAGATGAATGCTCATTTATGCCATTATAAATACATATAGAATAAGATTCATCCTCAAAACTAGGCTAAAAAGGGTTAGAATAGTAATGCTTTAATGCATAAATACACCCAACATCAAACCCCACACTTAAAGCATTTTTTTTCCTCAAACAAATCTTCACTCTAAGTATCATGAGATGGGAAATCTACTCTTCTATTATGTGCAAGACATCCAAGACAACACTATAATAACTATACAGAATACAAGTGTCTACACTAAGTGTGTTATTTAAACCATTAAAAACTCATGATTACTACTTCAAAATACTGTAGCCTCAAGAATTTACTCACCTTTTTGGCAAACTCATGCTTATTATTCAGTTAAAGACATCTTAAAAATCACCCATATTCATCAAACATGTGCCCCTCACAACAAAGAGTTACGCATAAACACTCACAATAATGCAATTTGTAACAATGGGTACAAGAATCAAATTGTTCTCACTCTCACAAAGAATTCACAAGTTACACATAAAGAACTATAGGCTTGCCATTAATGTAATGCTCTGGTAATAGTCGAATGTAAAGCTTATGATCAATTAGGTCTTTTCTAGGTTGTAATGTAGTCTAAAGAATGGGTAGGAACTAATTTCGCCAAGAATAGTAACTATCTTCCCTACACGCTTTAATACAACACCTTTGACAATTGAGAACAATCTCTAACAACCCATGTACACCAGTTTCATCTACCACATCTTCTATTTTCTCCCATCTCATTCAGGTCATTCATATAAATTATGGAGGGAGTATACTATGTATATATAATTCAATTTTGCCATTTTCACACCAATTTTATGATACTTATCCCTATGATATCCACCCTCAACTTAAGCGATTTCCCTTAATTGAGGTGCACAATGTCCAAAGAGGACTAGGGCCAAATAGGTTCATTAAAACACAACTGGGCTAAAAATGGAAACCTTTCAAACAAAAATTTCTCTAATTCCCAACCACAACACAATGACTTTTTTAAACACCCAAAGCTATTACTTAGTGGCTTCAATTTCACCTTTTCTTTCTTAAATCTCGAACTCCTTAACTCAATTAATTTTACACTAAAATGCTTAGGAGATTTGGATCAAATTAAGGTCAATTAAGAAAGGGGATTAGGCTATACATGAGGCTGCCAAAGAAAAGGCTAAAGGCTCAATGGGGTTAACAAAGATAATACACAAGGGTAGGTAAAAAGGAGGTATAAAATAAGGCTATCAAAGAAATGCCTATATCATCTCCTAAACCCACATTCTTGATTTCGCTTCACACACACACCGGGCAAGCTCTAGACAACACATGCAACAACAAATATACAAAAGACCTTACACGCACATGGCACGTGTTCAACTCAATAGGATTATCAGAGACTCTAAACCAAACAACAATATGAATTCTATTTTTAAGCCAACAATTAAAAGAATTACATCATGAGCCTAAGAGTCTCAAAAATAGCAATTCAGACAATTCAACATTCTTTTACAAACAAACCCACTTGCATCATGTAATTAGAAATTGAACCAACAAGAATATCTCACTCATTCCAAACCAATTTTTTTTAAAAATTGAGGCAATTTTTGGGAATTTCCCTACCCTACACTTCAAAATCTATTTTGTCTCCAAAGTGAATTTTTAAATAAAGAGATAGGAATACTCCCTGCGTCCTCTAGGCCAACCTAGTAGCATATTCACATAAAGAAGATTCATGAAACCCCACATTTAGTCTTCACCATACTTCAAGATCAAGATTATGGTACTAAGACTTCCTATTAACTTGTGACTCAACCAAAAACAAAAATTATGTGATGTAAAAATAAACTACAAACTAAAATGAAAACATACCTTAGCTTTGGTTTCCTCCCAAGAAGCGCCTAATTTAGTGTCACGGAACGACCCAAATAAATTTTTTCCTCCACCTTGAGGATATAAATTTTATCCCCAACTCATAGGGAGGTGGTATAAAAATTAAGGAACTGAGTAATAGAATGTGCATGGTAAACCTCTCATACCTGAAGTGAGGCGTGTTTTTATGTTACTTGTCAAATGTAAAATAAAGAATATAGAATTCTTTTTCCGCAACTTCACACTCTTCTACTATTTTAAATAATTCCACTAACAAGATATCATCTAAACGTAATATATAAAAGTGCTTTGAATGGGGACCAAGAAATCCTGCTTCAAAATTTACACTATCCTCAACACCTTCACTTACATTCACATTCTCAATATTAGTTTCAAGATCTAGATAACAATTGAGTGGCTGCGATTCTTGTGTTTTCTCCATAAATTGGCTAATGACCTCCTTATATTCTTTTTTGTTTAGCTACTATAGATATGGTGGTAGTGGTAACTCCTTCAGCTCTGCCCATAACTGTGTTTGAGACTCTAAAATTCATTTCATTAGTTTGTAAAAATTGATTGTTTGAATTGTGGAATCACATATATCTCCATAATGATCACATTAGGCACAAGCCAAACACTAAATTGCAGTCTGTTCCCAGTTAAAATAGTATTCGAATCATATTGTGAAGGACCCATCCATGCATTTCCATCTAAATCTGGACAGTAAGCCTCATAATGTGGTCCTCTAAAATAATAATAAGAATTAGCATCAATCAAAAATCCATCTATCCTGGCTGACATCTTAAGAAATGTTTGAGAAAAATAAAAATAAAACAAAATAAAAATAAAACAAAATAAACAAATATTTAAAAGTTTGAATTCATTAAAGTAAGCTAAAATTCCAAACAAACTCAATACGCCAAATTGTTCCCCTACAACGACGCCATTTTTTATAACGCTCAACTTACACGTCAATTTGGTGCAAGGCGGTCATCGTTAATATATTTACCCAACTTTGGAGTCGGGGTAGAATCCATGAGGAACAATGTGAGTGGCGATTAAACTAATTTGAAACTGTAGCTACAAGTTATATTCAAACAAATGATATGAAAAGATAAAATGGGGGTTTTTAAATTTGTGAATTATGATCTAACTAATTGTAACAGAGTTATTCATCTAATGATTCTTTTTGTAAGTAGTAATTCAATGATACAAAACAAACCAGAGTTATGGTTACCAAGATGCTTGAACAACTAGGGTTGTGAATCAATCTAGAGTTCCAACTTACAACTTCAATTGCAAGAGTAGTTAAATCCTATTATTTTTCCATTTGTTTCTCAACCTCAGTGGGCAGCCTATCCTTTAATTCTTTCTAAATTAAAGAATGCATTGGTTATTCAATTTTTCTCTTATGTAGGCCAATTTGGTTAAGACATTTTCAATTAATCTAAAGATTAAAGTCCTTAGGGTCCATGTAAACCCATTCTTTTCCCAACAAGCACTTTTCTCTTGGACCAGTGATGTTCTTGGGCTCACTTTTCAAGTTTCCAACCAAGAAAAGTCATTAAATTAAAGAAAGGTTTATACAACATCAATTACTCATTAAACTCAATTCAATTCACAATCCAAATCAGTTTTTCACGTCAAGGTTCCCATAACCCTAGTTATGGAAGCTTAGCCACACATTTCCATAGAAGAAATAGAAAGCATCTTTGTATTATTCATAAATAAATTCAAGATTTACTTACAAAAGTTACAAGAATTTGTTCTTGAATCTTCAATAGGGATGAAATGATTAGATCCACAAGGTTTGCTTAATTTCTCCAAATACTAGGTTACAAAGAGTTTCTAGAGATGGAAAAATTGATAAAGGATTAAAAAAAAGAATATATTTGACGATATGAGATTTGGATATCAACTACCATATAATCGTTAATTTAACTTAAAACTGGTATTTATAAGTTCCCAGGTAAAAAAGATTTAAAATTTGCATTCAGAAAAATTTTGTCCAAATTGGTGGCCAAATTGGTGGTCCACCACAAAACTAGTGGTCCACCATTTTAACCTTCCCTAGATATTATAAAATCCTATATTTCATTTAGGTTTGGTGGTCAGCTTGGTGGTCCACCACAAAACTGGTGGTTCACCATCTTGACCACCAGTGGGTCTTCATAAATTCTGAATCTGGTAATCAAATTGGTGGTCCACCGCAAAACTGGTGGTCTACCATTTTGACCTTCGCTAAGTGTTCTAAAGTTTTGGATTCTATTTGGACTTGGTGGTCGAATTGGTGGTCAGTCACTAGACTGGTGGTCCACCATTTTAGCCACTACTGGGTTTTCTAAAACAAAAGGTCGAATTGGTGGTCAGTCATATAACTGGTGGTCGACAAAATGTTACACGTGCCTACGGGTATCAAATTTTGGCCTCTTCTGAATCCAATGGTGTTTTTCACAAGACCATTGGAACTTTATATTGCGTACATGGGCCCTGGAAATTTTGTGACTCCAAATGGTGTCAATTTTTGCATTGTGCTTTTGTTGATCAATTCTGAGTTTTTGTGAGTTGTTTACACATTATTTGAAGCATGTATATCATTCATATATCATCATGATCCATTAAAAAAGAATAATAAATCATTAAAATCCACAAATTAAATCTCAAAACAACATAACATCCAAGACGGTGAACTTAAAACATGAGCTAAAAATAGTCTAAATGCACATTGAGCTTAGGCTCACTGTTTTGACTTTTGATTTGATCCAATTGACCTTTGAAGATTATAACAAAGCTTTATCATATATAAATAAATAATAACAACCTTAGTAACTCATTAATACACATTAGAACCCAACACAACAGACTAGACAAACACTTAGCTCAAGCTAGTCATACTTATTTTCTCGATTGAACTCTAAATGCTCAAATTGAATCAAAACTCATGTAAAAACACCATTAAACATTGAAAACACATATTTGGATCCATGGATGCTAATTTATTTCATTATAAACACATATATCATAAGAATCATCCTCAAAATAAGGCTAAAAAGGGCTAGAATACTAATGCTAGAATGCATAAATACACCCAACATCAATACTCCCTGAGGCCTCTATGCCTTTATAGCAAAATATATTGTACTCATGGGATTAATGGGACCCCACACTTCATCTTTGACATGCCTCCAGCTCAAGTTTATAGTACTCAGACATCCCATTAGCCTGTGACTCAACCAAAAACAACAACTATATGAAATAAAAACTAAAAAAACTAAAAAGAAAACTTACCTAATTAACTTGGGTTGCTTCTCAAGAAGCGCCTTATTTAGTGTCGTGGCATGACCCATATCAACTCAACCATATCGCTTTACCCTTTTACACACATTTGGGAGATATTTTTTTATTCATTTCAGACCTTTTTTACCCTTTTACAGATTTGGAATCGGTGCTTTCATCTTAGTCCGCTCAATTAGGTATTCAGAAGAGGTCTTTATTGGCTTAAGAACCCCACACTCATCTCTTTCAATCAAATTAATTATGCATAAATCTTTATATTTGGGATTTTCAATGGGTTCTTTGTAAACATCAATTACCACCTCTTCATCCTTTACCCTTCTCTTGAGCGTGCCTTCTCTAACATTAATCAAGGCCCCTTCGGTTGCTAATAATGGATGCCCCAAGATAATTGATACCTGTTAATCTGCCTCAAATTGACAAATAAAAAAGGCAATAGGTATAATGAATTTACCAACCTTTATGAGGACGTCCTCTATTACACCTTCTAGATATGTAATGGATTATTCTGTGAGCTGTATAAACACGAGTGTCGATTTTGGCTCCCCCAAGCCCAATAATTTAAACAATGAAAGGTATATCAAACTTAGGCTTGCCCCCAAAGTCACTTAGTGCATGAACCTCTTAGCTCCCAATTTGAATAGGGATAGCAAACCTAACCTGGTCTTTCAATTTCATAGGGATTTTCTATGTCATTACCGCACTACACTCTTCAGTGTGTGTTATTACTCCCATATCCTGCAATTTTAATTTTTTAGCCATCACATCCCTCAAGTACTTTAAATACTTAGGCATACTATGCAAAATATCCATAAAAGGTAAGTTAATATGAATCTTTTTAAATATATCAATGAACTTTTGGAACAGGGCATCCTCCTTCACTTTTATGTGCCTTTGAGGGAAGAATAGTGTCAGCGTCTTCTTCACTTCTAGTTTAACAACTTTTTCATTCAAGTACTCAGACTTCTTTGAATTTTTAGCAACTTTTTCATTGACCTTTCGGGTCACCACATCAGCATATACCTCATTTGTAGTCTTGTGAGATTCTCCTTCAAGCTTCTTACTACTTCTCAAGGTGATTGCTATAACCTACTTTGGATTTTCTATATTTGCTGGCAAACCACCTTGTTGTCTTGTATTCTGCACCAGTGATAATTGCCCTACTCATAACTCTAAGCTTTTTGTGGACACTTGATAATTCTGTAATTCTACCTTTTGACTTATCAGATCCACAAACAGTTATGGTTGACCAGATAAAAGTTATTTCATCATCTCTTCCATGTTGCCCGTTGACTAATTTGATTGGGCCTGTGGTTGTGGGGCTTTCCATAACTACTTTAGTGGCTGAGTTTGCCACTTCATGTTGTAGGAATTACCTTAATTTGGCCTTTGTGCATTACCCACATACATTACTAATTTCAGATTTAAATCACACATGGCCGCTGAATGACAACTATTATTACATACTTCACACTAACCTGCAGCTTGTTGGGTAGCATTGACAGTGGATAGGTTTTACTACTCCCAGCTTCATGCTGCTAAATGATGTATTGATCAAATTTAGTAGTGCAGAAACCTGTGCTGATAAGGTTATGAATTGGTCTACCTTCAATTCACCTGTAATTCTTTTAGTGGCACTTCTACAATTTGAATGCCAATCTAGATTTCCTTGTTCTATGTGGTTCAAAAATGTGTATATCTCATCATAAGTTAGCTCCAATGTTTGACCACTATGGCGGAATCTAGCAAAATCTTCATAGTGTGATCAATAGCTTCTACAAAAGTGTGAGAAAGTACCTCATTCAACTGTTGCTGATATGTACAATCCCAAAGAAGAGCTTTCAAGCATTCCCAAGCATTATAGAGGTTTTCATCAAGATTCTATTTAGAGTTCACTATTTAACTAGGAAGTCTTGTAGTCTTTCCTAATGGAAAAAATTTAATGAGGAACTTTCTAGATATGTCATCCCATAAAGTAATTGAATTTGCCGGCTCTGCATTCAACCACCTTTTTGCTTCCCCCAAAAGTGAATGGGAAAAACTGTTTGCCTTACCTAATCTGGAGTCACCCTAGTCAGAGTGAATGTATCTATAATCTCAAAGAAGGTTTGCAAGTGGACTTGTGGATCCTTGTGTGAAAGTTCTGAAAATTGTCTACTGTTAATAGGAGCTGCACCAAATTATGTTTCAACTCGAAATTCCCTCTATTTGTTAGCGATTGAATTAGGGAAGCCAAGTTCATTAGAAGTAGGACTGCCACATCCTTAACCTTCCTACCAGATGCTTGTTCTTCATCCATAGGAACAATATTCTCTTGGCTTTCTTGGATTTGAGGAATTTTAGGGAGAAGGATTGTTTCTCTCCTACATTGGTTTTAAAGTTATTCGGGTTTCGGGCTTGGTTATACAAACTCTCAATCCCTTGCCAGCTTACAACCTAAAAACCTGTTTTCTGAAAGAACAAAACAAAGACCATTCATAAAAACACCAAATAAACCTAAAAGTAAAACTAAAATTAATAATTGCCAAATAACTAGTCCCAGGAAATGGCGCCAAGAACATGAACATACCCAAGCGCACACACAAGTGTTCGGAGTCCACCAAGTAATATAGTGGTCTTCAATAAAGCCAAATTATCAATCACATAGATACTAGATTTGGAAATGATTTGATTTTAGTTTACAGTTTAAATTCAACTGATGGAAAAGTAACCAAAGAGAGTTTGGAAGTTATAATTGCAAGGAATGTAAACAAAGGATAAAATAAAGATCTTAAGACAATCAATAGAAGAAAACCCAGTGTTGAAGCTCTCTTACCAATCATATTATGCTGTTGGATTTCATTATTAACTTTCTTATCTTAGTTGTTGATTCGTAAGGTAAATTGAACGATTATGGTTTCCCAACCTTTAATCTATTACCTAAGTTGAACCTTACACCTACATCGTTGAGCGGGGATGTAATAGTTCACTTAAGTTCTTACAAATATCATCCTACATATGAATCAAGTTATCTAAGCACATCCCTGTCCTAGATACTAATTTAATTTTATTATTTTATAAAGAATCAAGAACTATATTCTATTTATTCCCATGTTCTATCACTCTATTCCCTCTCCCGAGTTCACATGGTTGAAATTGAATGTATTCTAACGGTCATGAATCCTTAAAATAGTTAAAATAAGAATAAAATAACAACCAATATTGATAAGAAAATAAAACAATAAGAAAATAAAACAAACTTAATCCATTACAATAATAATAATGTTCTTTGCTTCAACCACGAAAAGAGGATGTTTAGCCACACATAGTCATAATCGTAATCACAATATTGTAATTTATGACTGAAAACATGTATGAACGAAATTAAATTAATAAAACCTAATAATGAAATTGTAGTATCCCCATTATCTTCAAAATATGTCAAAAGATATGTAAAAATGTGATACAACATGTATATATAGCATAAGGGTATGCCAAGTCTGTCTAGGAGTCGATTTAGCATCAAATGCCCAGTTGTGGAGTAGATCATGCATCGTACCATCCATAGAAATGGAATTAGGCATTCACTTCACCCTTTATTGCACAATAATGGAGCATACGACACATGCTAAATACATGCACTCTCTGGAAATTGTCCTCCAAATTTTGGTTAAGTGTTGGCCCTTTCTCCTTCCATCCCTTGTTTTATGGTGTCTTTACCATGAATTAAAAGCCTCTTTAAAATCAAAATACCATCGTATACAGCTCCAAAAGCACTTTACATCATTACACCATGTGAATTAGAAGCACAAACAACACTAAACCAATTACAATGAATCAAATGCAAAAGCTTAGACTAAGCTGAATTCCATGATATTTCACTTTAAGTTCCCACTCTTTATTTGACTCATATGAACTTTATACACTCCTAAAAACTTTTTCCGCATATCATAACACATTTAAAACCTCTAGTAACACATAGAACTCAATAGAATCCAGGAAGATAGACTAGAAAAGCAACCAGCTCAAGCTAGGAAGACTAGTTTTTTATATTAAACTAAAATTGAATATTTTAAGTACAAACTTACTTGGAATTCACTTGGAACCTTATAAACACATATTTTGACACATTTTCTCATTATCCACCAATATATTATAGAATGATGTTCAAAAGAAGGCAAAAAAGGCTAGAATATTTACACTAAAATACATAAATACACCCAACATCGGGGGTATATGTTGATATGTTCATAGACCATAAAAGTCTAGAGTATGTATTTTCTCAAAAAGACTTGAACTTGTGTCAGAGAAGGTGGTTAGATTTATTAAAAGACAATGACATAAGTGTTTTGTATCATCCAGGCAAGGCCAATATAGTGGTAGATGCTCTAAGTAGATTTTCCATGGGTAGTATTGCGCATTTTTAGGATGGTAAGAAAAAGTCAGTTCAAAAAGTTCATCACCTTGACAGGTAGTGTGTTCATTTGGTTGATTCAGTTAAAGGTAGTGCGTGGTTGTAGAATAGTTCAGAATCATCTTTGGTTTTTGAGATAAAAGAAAAAAAAGACAGAGATCCCAGTTTAGTTAAGCTAAAATAGTCAGTCAAAGATTAGAAGATAAAGGTTTTCTCCCAAGGAAGAGATAGTGTGTTGCATTGCCAAGGTAGACTATATTTCCCATGTGTGGATGGCATGAGACAGAGGATTCTTGCAAAAATGCATGGTACACGTTACTCAATTCACCTAGGGGCCACTAAGATGTACCATGATTTACTGGAAGCCTATTGGTGAAGCTAGATGAAGAGAGACATTGCAGAGTTTGTAGCTAAGTATTCAATATGTGTGCAGGTTAAGATTAAGCTTCAAAATCCTAATGGTTCTATGTAGGAGTTTAGTATTCCTACTTGGAAATGGGAGGAAGTGATCATGGACTTCGTGATGGGTTTACCTCATACTAGTCACAGTATTATTTAATTTGGTTCATTATAGAAAAGATGGCTAAATCAACCCATTTCTTACCAGTTCATACTCCTTATTCAGTAGAGCATTATGCCAAGATCTATGTTAGAGAGTTGGTTAGGTTACATGGATTCCTATTAACCATTATCTCATATAGAGGTGCACGGGTAACCTTTCATTTTTGGAAAGCCTTCCAAAAGGGTCTTGGTACCCAAGTTCACCTCAGTACAGTCTTCTACGCTCAAATAGATGGTCAAGAAGAAAGGACTATCTTGAATTTAGAAGATATGCTTAGAGTGTGTATTATTGACCTTAAGGGAAGTTGGGATAACTATTTACCTTTGATTGAATTTATGTATAATAATAACTATCATTACACTATTCAGATGACTCCGTTTGAGGCAATTTATGGGAGTAGATGTAGATCTCTCATTGGTTGGGTCAAGGTAGGTGAAGCTACAGTAGTAAGGCCTCACTTGGTGATTGATGCCTTAGAAATGGTTCAGTTGATTAGGGAACGGCTTAAGATAACTCAGAGATGATAGAAATCGCATGGAGATGTGATAATAAAAGATCTCAAGTTTGAGTTTGGAGAGTTTGTTTATTTGAAAATCTCTACTATGAAGGGAGTGAAGAGGTTTGGCTAGAAGGGGAAGCTTAGTCCCTGATATGTTGGTCCTTACCAAATTCTTAGTCATTTTGGATAGATATCTTACGAACTTAAGTTTCCTTCAGACCTAGCTTCAGTATACCCACTATTTCACATTTCCTTTCTAAAGAAATACATTCGTAACCAAATAGTTATAGTCCCTATAGAGAGTATAGATGTTCAGAACAACCTCTCTTATGAGAAAGTTCCAGTCGAAATCCTTAATCACCAGGTTTGCAGACTGAGGAACAAAGAAGTTCCTTTGGTCAAAGTTCTTTGGTGGAATTAGTCCATTGAGGGATCTACTTGGGGAAAAGAAGCATATATGCGGACTAAATATCCTCACCTCTTCTCTATAAACTTAAAATCAGCTTAAGGTAACAGTCTTCCTTAGATTTACTAAGTTCCATGCTTTGCAATCTTGGTATTAGTTTCAGTTGCATAGCATTCTTATATCATGAAATAACTCAGCCATATGTCATGTCTTAAAATTCAGTCATTCTTTAGTTACGAGTTTGATGATTTGGAGCAAGGCTCCATGATTGTTGCTGACTATAAGGTTGGTCTTCATACTTTGTCTTAACATTCTATTGTCAGAATTTTACCATTGGACAAGAGATCAGAATGTTCTTGAAGAGTTTGACTACTATTCTTCAATTGGTTATGACTTAGTTAGTGACTATAGGTGGTTCTATCCAGAGTATTGTGGATCATGCCAAGAGAGAAAAAGTTTTTTTCCATGGTTCTTAGGGTAGTAGGGTGATAGGTTATGCCGATAGGGTAGTAGGGATTCTTCAGGAAAAGATTCTCATGATTAGAATAATAGCTCAATTCTGATAGTATTATTGTGTTTAGATAAATAGGTTTGTGGGGTTTTAATCCTCGAGTGGTAAGATCTTTGATTATGCAAGTTGAAGGTTTTATTCTGGTTATTATCGGCGCTCACAACATAATTTAATAAGGGGTATGCAGAGTGGTAGAGGTAGATATCATAACAATCATGGAGGTGGACAAGAAGTTGCCTAGTTCAGGAGCGGCTGAGGCAGTGCTATGCTTTTCCCAAAAAGTTGATGTAGAGGCCTCTAGTTCTTTTATTATAGGTATCATCCCAGTTTGCCATTGTCCTACTTCAGTTTTGTTTTACCCTAAATCTATAATTTCTTAGTTGACTAGAAATTTTTCTTCTGGTATTGATTCTATTTGTGAGTCCTCATTGTACCTATTCATGTCTCTACTATTGTAGGCACTTCTTTAATGGTTGATTGGGTGTAACAAACCTGTGTGGTGACTCTTTTGTTATGTGACACTTGGGTAGTGTAACTCCATAACTTTTTGACGAAATATATTAAATATATGTTTCTATGTGATTTGACCATTTTGCCCCACTTCGTGGTTGTGTTTTAGTATCTTTGAGGTGTGGGGATAACTGGCATGGTTCTCAATGCATTTTGGTACCATTTATATTATTTTGTGGTTTTTGGCAGCCTGAGACTTATAGTTGATTTTAGTTGATATCTTTTGATCCATGCAATGAACGGCAAAACAGACTACGCCAGCATAAATGAAACATCGATTTTACAATGGTAACACGGCCGGTGTGATTTTATGGCTTTTAAATCTTATTTCACCCTTAATTTTTTTGGCTTTGGGGTCAACTTTGAGAAAATGACATCTTTTCAAAAATTTGTTATACCATTGTGTCCAGAGCATCAAATTTAATAGGGTAACATAGTTCGTTTGCATTCACAGGATTTTAGATGGATCTCTAGTGGCCCACAAAGACTTGGAATGCACAAAATCACCAACTATTTCCTCAGCGATCATGATGCTCTTGGCGTAATCATGATTGGGTCCTACACACATATGTCATGATGACACTTCTCTGCTATTCCGATATCGTTGACAATCTAAGTATCGTGATTTCTACTCTGGTCTTTGATCGCTAAGTCTAGGTATATAAATACCTGGTTTTTTCCATTTTTACCAATTTTGACACTTGGAGCATAGGGTTTCGTGATTTTGAGATATTTCATCCACTTATAAGCTTGGGTAAGCTCCATAACATCAATTTCAATAATTTACTTCAATCTGTATCATGTAATTCTTGTTTCAAACTCAAATGAACTATATAATTAGGGGATTTTCGCCCGCAAGCTTAAAAATTGTAATTCTCGAATTTAAATCCAAATTTCTACCCTTTTCACTTAGATGAATTTCTAACCACATAAATATCAATTTTCCCTCAATCTCATCTTCAAAACAACTTTAGTTATTGAATTTTTAGTGGATTTTCTTAGATTTTTACCCAGTAAAGCTTGAAAATAGTTTTTCCTCAATTTGGACCTCATTTTTAACTCATTTTTATTGGTTTTTGTTGTAGACTCCTACCAATATGGGGAACATATTTTTTAAGTAAATTTAAGATTTTGCCCTTTTTTTTCAAAAAAACCACTTGGGGATCTGTGTTGACCCTAACTTGAAAATACGCAATATAGTTGTAATACCATGTGTCCGGAAGCCACTTCACAATATACGACTCATTCCCGTGAGTCATACATACAACATACAAGTCATATATAATAAGTCATACCTATGACAGTGTGGAGTAGTTGGAGTCTGATGTAGATATGAATAGACCTTAGAAATCATTAAAGCATGGTATGAGACATATGAAGTGAGGTCGTTAGTTCTGCAGTATTGGTTCAATAAGTTTCTGTCCAATTTACAAGTAGGGGTTACAAGTCATACTGAGAGGGTACGAGTCGTAAGTTTAGACTTGTATTTTGACCAGTGTATATCAACTTGTCCCTACCAAGTTTACGAGTAATGAAGCCAGCTCGTATCATCACCAAAATAAGTTGTATGTTGGACTCATGACGACTGGCGATCAATTTTTTATAAGTTCAACTGAAGGGTTTTATGTTCTTTTCCCATTATATAACTCCCAACCCATGGCCTATAACCCCAAAGAGACATTATTTTCATCTATCCCTCAGTCAATTAACAACATGTTCTCTTCTCCCATCTTTAAGAACAAAAAGATTAGGGTTTTCTCACAATATTATCTCTCAAGTCTCAAAGTTCAAGTCTTTTTAACAAGTGAAGAAAATTAAGGTATAGGGGATTTTTGAACAATTTTAATCCTTTATCCTTATGCCCAAAAAACATGATTTTAACATTTAATTTACATGTTTTATTATAGGGTTGATCCCTCATATTTTCATATATTGAAGAAAATCATTATCTTGTTATTTTAAGGCTAAAGATGCTTAAAGGTTTCATATATTCATGTTATGAACTTTAATTTTGATATTTTGATTTGAGTTTTATTACTTTGATGTGGATTTCGATGAAAGATTTCTATTTAGGTATTGATCCTGCTCTTTTGTTATAAGTGTTATTAAATAAAGTAAGAGTTTCAGAATTCCAGAAGAAGCATTAAGTTTACAAGAAATTTTAAGCTTTTACAGTTCCATTCATATGCAACAAAGAATGATTCAAGAAAGCTTGATCCTTTGATCTAAAGTTAAGATATGAAATCTACAAGTGTTCATCTTGATTATGATTTAAAGTAAAGAGACATTACTGGTTTTCATTTAATAAACTCTTATGCTATTATAAGGTGTATTTCTTAAGTATGAACATACATATATTCTGGGAGTAGTATTTGGCACTGAGAAGGGAATGTAGATGAGCATATCCAAAATTCATGAAAACTACGAGCAATAGTAAGTTAAGCTTTTTCCCAATATGGATGAAGTATAGGGATCACTCATGTTAAGGTTCTATTCTTATGCTAGGGTAGAACAACTCTCCCCAATGTGGATAAGACGTTGGACTCTATAATAGCTTATATGGTTTATATTGGTTTGAAGAATCTCCCACAAGAAATAATAAAAGCGAAGATTTTAGAAATTAAGTATAATAACTCTCTATGCTTATTTATATGCCTCATTATCCATGTTTTATGATCTTGTACTCTTTTCTTTTACTTAAGTCCAAGGTGACTAATTTATGCTTAACATGCATCATTTGAAAGTGTACATATATATTCAGTTTTTATTTTACTTATGCATTCAGCCCCACATACTCAGGTACATTCATGGAATACGTACCCACATATATGTCTATCTGCTACATTGTTTCTTAATAAAGGTTCGGGTGCTCGTTTCCAGCAGCATGATTAACTACAATAATCATCACCTGCATCCCAACTTTAGTGAATCCTTATAGTTTGAGGACCCAGTTTATCAGACTCATGTTTATGGTTGAAAGTTATTTTAGACCTTTAATTTCCACTTATGTTCGAGTCAGCTGGAGTCTGTCCCAGTGGCTCTCTATTTAGTAGTAAAGGCTTGTCAGACCGTGTTCGTTTTAAGTTCAAGAATTTTGTGTAAGGTTTCCAAAGATAAATATTTACATATCGATATAGAATTATTACCTTCAGCTTCTATACATGTTAGTTCACTTACATAAGAGTTTTATGCTAAATATATCATAGGTTAGCTTGGGACTATTCGTAGTGTTAAATACTGTGACATTTAGGGGGTGCTCTCGGGGTGTTACGAACTTGGTATCAAAGCCAAAGGCTTATATATTCCTAGAGAGTAAGACAAGATGCATTACGTATTATCTTGATCATGAATGTGAAGCGCACCTTATTTATGAGTAAGAGGCTACGAAATGAGTTAGAAATCATCATTTCTTTATTGATCTATCATTCTTATAGTTGTATCAATCTAACTTGTCTCTATCTTCATTAACTCGTCGTTTTACGTGACAAAATATGCCTTCCTTCCGATCTGATGTATGAAGAAATGCCGATCAACCACCATTGCAAGCTGACCCTCATATTAAAATGTGTATCATGCTGAATTTTGGGCTTCCTTTCAAGTGTTGGCCTAAGTTATGAATACCAATGATCGGGGAAATGAACAACCAATAGTCCTACTTTAGAAAAATGGTAACTTAGCTGTAGCTAGGTTTTGAGACTTTATGAGGATGAATCCACCTGATTTCCATGGGTCAAAGGTTGATAAGGATCTTAATTGTTTATTGATGAGGTGAGAAATATTACTCAAATCATGTATATTACTGAAGAGGAGAGTTTATAGTTGGTTTCCTATAGGCTGAGGAATGTTGCTTATGATTAGGTCACTATGTAGAAGGATGGTAGGGGTGATAATTTAGTTCCAATGAGTTGGCAGCTATTTTTGAATACTTTTTTGGATAAGTTATTTCCTTTTAAGATGAGGGAGGCTTAATTGGAGGTGTTGATGAACCTAAGGCAGGGATCTATGACAGTGAACGAATAGTGCCTTAATTTCACTCAGTTAGCTAAGTATGCCCAAAGTTATTATCTGACTCTAGAGCTCGAATTTGTAAGTTTATTACTATGGTGTCTTATTTAGTTGTAAAGGAGTATAGGACTGCCATTATGATTTGCGATATGGATATTGCTCGGTTGATGACTCATGATCAATAAATTGAGGTAGAAATGTTGAAGGAAAAGAAGAAGAGAAACAAAAAAGCTAGGACTAGGCAATTTAAGTATAGTCAGCAAAGGTCAGGAGGTGGAAGCTATTTGTAATTTTAGGGTCATTCATCAGTTCCTCTCCATATTAAGCGCGTGCCACCGCACTTAGGACCAGCCAAGAGCAGTGGGGCAGGATATCAAATTCCTTGTGTTAGAATAGAATAGTGGGTGGCCTAGTTACCCTACGTGTGTAAAAGGTGTCAGGACCCATCCAGGTGAGTGTATGTTGGGTGAAAAAGGTTGCTATAGATTTGATAAGATGGGCCATAAAATCAAGGAGTTTCTGTATACTAATCAGAGGGATAAATATGATCATCCTCAAACTCAGGCTACTAATTCAGCAGCTCTGCCAGGCCATCCAGTTCCTTCACAGGGCGCATCATCTAATAACAGTGATGGTTAGTGCCAAAATCAATTTGATGCTTTACCATACTATTAAAGTAGGAGAGTTCTCCATATGTTGTCACCGGTATGGTTCATGAATTTCACCTTGATGTATATGTGTTTTTAGACTTGGGATTGAATCTCTCTTATGTAACTCCATTGGTTACTGTAAATTTGGAGTAAGCCCTAAAAATCTCGCTAAGCCCTTCTCAATTTCTATCCCATCGGGTGAGTGATTTTTGGCTAGGCGAATCTATAGGAGGTGTCCTATTACCGTTCTCCAAATAATCACACTAGCAGACCTAATAGAGTTAGAGAGTGGATTTTGATGTTTTTTTGGGAATGGATTGGCTCCATTCATGTTATGCATCAATAGATTATTGTACCCGTGTGCTGAAGTTTCAGTTTCCTGATAAGGCAGTCTAACGCCCCAAAAAATGGGTCCTGGAGCGTCACACGGTGCTTGAGGCTACAAGTAGCCCCAAGCTAACCCTTTGAACCATTTTCGTTTAGTTCAATACAAATCAATGAGGTTTCCATAAATAACCCTCAAATATCAATAGAGTAATCATCATCCAAGAACAAAAGAATTTCAGAATGATAACAAACTACGACTTATTAGCCAACTCCCAACATCTATACTAGTCTGACAACCCTCTAAGAAAATCAATAAAACTAGTGAGCCATTGATACATGCCCCAACTGACTCATACTCAGTTATCAAATGTAAATAATTTCGTGAAACCAACATCAGACATCACGTCCTCGGAACATGAGGACTCACCACAAAAGAGGATATAGAATAGTGTGCCCAAAGAATCACTATCGAACCTGGAACAGAGTACCTGAACCTACATTCCGAGAAAATGCAGCCCACATCCGAAGATATGGGTCAGAACCATGGAAAGGAACCGAGTATATGGGGGTGTATGTAGTTTTATAAACATCATCATCATAAATATTATAAGAAATATGTAGGATGTATGAAAGAATCACATAGCCCGAAGAAAATCATTATAATCGTTAAAGGATGAAATAAGAACGATAAAACCTGTGAGTCATCGTATAATTTGTCAATCACTTTCAGTTCATCAAAAATATCAATTCTCATGATGTAAATATCATTTAAATCTTTGAAAAGAATAACTTTCACAATTCCACTTTCAAATAACTTCACCATTCACCATAGACACAAGGAAACACATACACACCGGGAGATCCTATAACCAACATAATCCATGTGAGCTATATTGAGTCCAACGTATAACCCACGTTGGGGAGAACCATCTTATCCTTGCCATTAGAGTAGGACTATCGATATAAAATCCACACAAACAAGTCATCACTATATAAATCAGCATCAAGGTCACTCCTATGGGGGCATATAGTTCTAGGGAAGTAATGTTGATTTATACCTCCCACTCAGTGCTAAAGATTTCTCCCAGACATAGCTCAGATCATTTCAAAGACAATCCACAACAAAATAATTTCAATAATATATAAATATACATCGGGAGCCATCATACTTCCCATCTATCAAAATCAACCACGTTGTGGATTTCTTTCACACTCGAGTTCAAAACTACTCCAGTAAGAACAAAAGGTCAAATCATTCAAAATATCTCAAATATTTAACATCAACGTGCTTATAACATACACTTTCTAAAAAAACACAATTTCCAATGGGGATTCATGACCCAAATATCAAAATTATGATAAATATCGTTCCAGATTCATGTTTTATATCTCCACACATGTAAATTCATCTTCCGAAATCATAAACATTAATATTTCATAATAATCATCATAAGATATGGGTTCATGCTTCAAATTCATAAAAATCAAATAAAAATCATGACTTTGTAAAGAAAATTAATTTTGGGCACATGAACGAAAGAGAGTTCTTGTTGAAAAACCCCATATACCACCTTGAATGATGAACTTTAGATCGATACTCATTTTTGAGATGTTAATCGTACCTTTGAATGATGGTTCTTAGAGTTCTTGAACTAGGAACTTGGAATCTTGAACAAATTTGCAGAATTAATGGTGAATTTTTGAGGTGCTTGAAGTTGGATGTAGGAGCTTACGATTTTCTATTTGAGGGAATTTGATGAAATATAACATATAATGCTTCTAATAGGCTTTAATATACGGTTTTGACGAATATTGGGTGAGGGGGAATGACCAAAACGCCCTTAAAAATTAAATAATTCTTGAATGTGTCCATTGGTGGACTATTTTGATAGTCTGAAGTAGATCAACCATAACGTTTTACTCCGATATGTAAATTGGATGAAACCAATTTCATTAGAAAGAGGACTCTCATATCTTTCCATTGATATATAGTATCTCACCCAACTCATTGTGTACAAGGAGTTATGATCATTTGAAGTTGACCCAAAAATTCACTTTTGATAGGCTGAAGTAGATTGTCCATAACTTTTTGGTCTGATAGAAAAATTGAATGAAACCAATTTCATTTGAAAGAGGACTCGCAGAGCTTTCCGTTGATATATAGTAAATCACCCAGATCATTATGTACAAGGAGTTATAATCGTTTATATTTGGAGAAAAAATATGCTAGGCCTCAGTACTTTTTCCAGCACGTTTTATTGTTCACTACAATTCGCGGTTCGATCGGAATGTTCATAACTCATCGCTCGGGTTTCCATTTTGGATGATCCATATATCGTTGAAAATATTAGTCAATAATCTACACAATGGTGGGTCATAATCTAAGACATTCCACACAAAAATTTATAATTCATTCTAGAAGATAGAACTCATCACGTTTACGCACAAAATTTCAAGGAAAAATTTCCTGGGGTATTACATCATCCCCCCCTTGGAAACATTCATCCTCGAATGACGATAGAATGCCAAGATTAGATAGGGAATAGAGAATACAGCTGAAACCATTTGTTATACTCATCACCACATCGTTTCTCACTCCGAATGCAACATAGAATGCATAAATTCAAGAAACTACAGCTTAACACATAATAAATGACAGCTGAACTGCTGCAAATTTTATCAAAAGTGCATGATTTAGGAAAGAACGGTACCTTCGGCTTGATCAGAGTTCGCAGAAAATAGGTGCGGGTACTTGGATCGGATATCCGCCTCAGCTTCCCAAGTTGCACCCTCAACAGATTGGTTTCGCCACAACACCCTGACCAAGGGAACTTCTTTGTTCAAACAACTTGACCCCCAATCTAGCCAAACGATATACATGTTAAGACAACTCTTTCTTAGCTTCTACCACATGCGAAACACTACCTATGGAAACTCTACTTAGGGCATCCGCCATAATATTTGTCTTGCCCGGATGGTACCGCACACTCATATCATAGTCCTTTAATAATTCTAACCATTGTCTCTGCCTAAGATTTAGTTCTCTCTGGGTAAACACACTGCAAACTCTTATGATCAGTGAAAACATCAACATGGACACCATACAAATAGTGTCTCCAAATTTTCAAAGCAAACACAGCTGTCATAAGAGACCCCATAGGTAATTTTTCTTGTGGGGTTTCAACTATCTAGAAGCATAAGCTAGCACCTTACCCTTCTACATCAATACGCAACCTAACCCAAATCTTGAAGCATCACAGTACACCACAAAACCATCAACACCATTAGGTAAAGTCAAAACAGGGGATGAAGAGAGTCGAATCTTTAACTCCTGAAAACTCTTCTCATGGATTCGGACCACAAGAACTTTACTTTATTTTGGGTCAAACGAGTCATAGGAGACGCTATAGAGGAAAAACCCTCAACAAAACGGCGATAATAGCTAGCTAAATCAAAGAAACTTCAGATATCAGTCGGAGAAATAGGTCTAGGCCAATTTCTAACAGCTTCAGTCTTTTGGGGATCAACTCTAATACCCTAGAAAGAAATGATATGACTTAGAAAAGCAACTGACCTTAGCCAAAACTCACACTTATTGAACTTGGCAAACCAGTTGTGATCACTAAGGGTTTGGAAGACAGTTTGGAGATGATCAAAATGTTCATCCTCACTACAGGAGTACACTAGTATATCATCGATGAACACTATGACAAACATATCCAGATATGGTCTGAATACTTGATTCATGAGGTCCATGAAAGTTGTTGGGGCATTAGTTAACCCGAAAGACATAACAAGAAACTCAAAATGGCCATAACAAGTTCGAAAAACGGTTTTCGAGATGTCACACTCCCTAAATTTGAGTTGATGATAGCCGAAACAAAGGTCTATCTTTGAGAAATAACTTGCACCTTTCAATTGGTCAAAAAAATCATCTATTCTCAGAAGAGGGTACTTATTTTGTATGGTGACTTTATTCAGTTGGCGGTAACCAATGCATATACGCAAAGAGCCATCTTTCTTTCTTACAAACAACACAGGAGCACCCCAAGGAGAAACACTGGGCCTTATGAAACCCTTATCTAGTAGATCTTTGAGTTTCTTTTTCAACTCCATAAGTTCTACAGGGGCCATACGGTATGGAGGATTAGAAATGGGCTGAGTATCGGGAAGAAGATCAATCCTGAACTCTATCTCTCTATCAGGAGGTAACCCTAGGAGATCATCCAGAAAGACATCAAAAAACTCATTGACAACATTAACAGACTGGACAGTTGGAGTCTTAGACTTGGTGTCTTTGACTCTAACCAAATGGTAAATACACCCCTTAGAAATAAGCTTTCTAGCTTTGAGGTAAGAGATAAAATGACTCTTGGGTGACACAGAATTCCCAGACTACTCAAACACGGATGCACCCAGAAACTGAAAATTGACCACTTGAGTCTGAAAATCAATACCGGCATAAGAAGACTACAACCAGTCCATACCCAGAATCACATCAAAATCTATCGTATCTAACTCAATCAGATCAGCCAACAAGACTCTATGAAAAATGGTAACAGGACATTTTTTATATACTTTCTGGGCAATAATCGAATCAGCCACTGGGGTAGAAACTAGGATAGGCTCAAGAATAATCTCAGGACCTATTTCAAAATTCACAGCATTTAAAGGTGTAATATATGAGAAACTGGATCCAGGATCCAACAAAGCATACACATTAAACTGAAATATACGAAGCATACCAGTAACAACATTGGGAGTGCCCTCCTATTCCTGGCGGGATGGTAAAGCATAGAATCTATTCAGGCACTACCCGCCGTATTGCTAGAAGAGGCTCCCTGAGGTAGGGCTGGCGAATCGCAGGAACTGGAGCACTAACAGTCTGAGTCTGGGTCTGAGGGAGATAGTCACAACGCCCTTGTCCATCCTGTAGACAATCTCTAACTCTGTGACCTATGTCACCACACTGGAAACAACCCCTCTTCTTACCCCAACACTCAGCCAAACGAGCCCTACTACACTTAAGACACAGGGGACGATTTGGCTTACTGCCAGTACTGTATTGGGACCTGGATGCATATGACCTGCTACCTTGCTTCTGCCTATCTCTAAGGACGGGAGAACTACCAAATAACGGTGCCGACATAGACAAACGATCCTGATACTGAGGGTGACTCCCTCCCTGCGATCTAGTCTGACCCTGTCCGTGTTGCTCGAACCTAGCTCTCTTATTCCCTATCATTCTATCTCTCTCCTTAATCTTATCTGCCTTAATCTGTTGGGCATGTGTCATCAGCCTAGAAAGATTCATCTTATTATTCAGCATAGCAGACCTACACTCCTTAACGACATAACTAGACACTCTAGTCATAAAGTTACTCAAACTAGCCTGATTATCAGCCACTAATTTTGGAGCATACTTGGCCAATTGATTTAACTTTAGACAGCACTCCCTAACAGTCATAGAGCCCTATCGCAGATTCATAAACTCTTTCACCTTCGGCTCCCTCCTCTCCAAAGGGAAAAACATATTTAGGAATATATCCTGGAATGCTTACCAAGTTGTAGGGACAGCTCCCTCACCTCTACCTTTCCTCCAACTAACGACCCTATCATTAACAAGGTCTTTCAACCTATACGAAGCCAACTCCACACTATGTTCCTCAGATACATGCATCACCTGAGTAATCTTCCGCACCTCCTCTAAAAACAACCATGGATCCTTATCAGGCTTGTACTCATGGAATTTCAGTGGATTCATCCGCATGAAGTCACGGATCCTGGAAGTAACTGAATCACCTCCCTGTTGGTGTGGAGCTGGGGCTATGTTGGCTTGAACATTTGCAGTAACAGCTTGGGCCAGTGCCTGAAAGGATGACTAAAATTCAACATGAGACATGTTTTTATTCAATGGGTCAACGGGTTGAGGTTGCTGCTGACCATCATTATTTCTTCTTGCTCAACGTGGATGCATATTTTTTAAAGAGGAGAGCATGAATCAATAGTACAGAGAGACACTTTAAGCACCATAGACTTCTGAAAGAAAGAATCACACTTTTTCCTAAAAAGTCTTATAGCCTCTTGCTCAAAGATGTGGTGCGATACACACCGAAGATCAAGACTCTACTTAACGCGGCTTGTTAGACTCCCTAGGACACCTTAAAACCTTAAGCTCTGATACCAAATTTGTAACGCCCTGAAAAATGAGTCTCGAAGCGTCACACGGTGCTTAAGGCTACGAGTAGCCCCAAGCTAACCCTTTGAGCTATTTTCATTCAGTTCAACACAAATCAGTGGGGTTTCCATAAATAACCCCCAAATATCAATAGAGTAATCATCATCCAAGAATAAAAGAATTTCAGAAAGATAACAAAATACGACTTATTAGTCAACTCCCAACATCTATACTACTCTGACAACCCTGTAAGAAAATCAATAAAACCAGCGAGCCATTGATACATGCCCCAACTGACTCATACTCAGTTATCAAATGTAAATAATTCTGTGAAACCAACATCAGACATCACGTCCTCGGAACATGAGGACTCACCACAATAGAGAATATAAAATAGTGTGGCCAAAGAATCAATGTCAAACCTGGAATAGAGTACCTGAACCTACATTCTGAGAAAATGCAGCCCACATCCAAAGATGTGGGTCAGTACTATGGAAAGGAACGAAGTATATGGGGGTGTATGCAGTTTTATAAACATCATCATCATAAATATTTATAAGAAATATGTAGGATGTATGAAAGACTCACATAGCCCGAAGAAAATGATTATAATCATTAAAGGATGAAATAAGAACGATAACACCTGTGAGTCATTGTATAATTTGTCAATCAGTTTCAGTTCATCAAAAATATCAATTCTCATGATGTAAATATCATTTAAATCTTTCGAAAGAATAACTTTCACAATTCCACTTTCAAATCACTTCACCATTCACCATAGACACAAGGAAACACACACACACCAGGAGATCCTATAACCGACATAAACCATGTGAGCTATATGGAGTCCAACGTACAACCCACGTTGGGGAGAGCCATCCTATTCTTGCCATTGGAGTAGGACTATTGATATCAAATCCACACAAACTAGTCATCACTATATAAATCAGCGTCAAGCTCACTCCTACGGGGGCATGTAGTTCTAGGGAAGTAGGATCGATTTATACCTCCCACTCAGTGCTAAAGATTTCTCGCAGACATAGCTCAGATCATTTCAAAGACAATCCATAACAAAATAATTTCAATAATATATAAATATACATCGGGAGCCATCATACTTTCCATCTATCAAAATCAACCACGTTGTGGATTTCTTTCACACTCGAGTTCAAACCAACTCCAGTAAGATCAAAAGGTCAAATCATTCAAAATATCTCAAATATTCAACATCAACGTACTTATAACACACACTTTCTGAAAAAACACAATTTCCAATGGGGATTCATGACCCAAATATTAAAATTATGATAAATATCGTTCAAGATTCATGTTTTATATATCCACACATGTAAATTCATCTTCCAAAATCATAAACATCAAGATTTCATAATAATCATCATAAGATATGGGTTCTTGCTTCAAATTCATAAAAATCAAATAAAAATCATGCCTTTGTAAAAAAAATTACTTTTATGCACAAGAACGAAAGAGAGTTCTTGTTGAAATCCCACATACCTTGAATGATGAAATTTAGATTGATACTTATTTTTGAGATATTAATTGTGCCTTTGAATGATGGTTCTTGGAGTTCTTGAACTAGGAACTTGGAATCTTGGACAAATTTGCAGAATTAATGGTGAACTTTGGAGGTTCTTGAAGTTGGATGTAGGAGCTTAGGGTATTCTTTTTGAGGGAATTTGATGAAATATAACATATAATGCTTCTAATAGGCTTTAATATACGGTTTGGACGGATTTTGGGTGAGGGGGAATGACCAAACGCCCCTAAAGATCAAATAATTCTTGAATCTGTGCATTGGTGGACTGTTTTGATAGTCTGACGTCGATCAACCATAACGTTTTACTCCGAAATCTAAATTTGATGAAACCAACTTCATTAGAAAGAGGACTCTCATATCTTTCCGTTGATATATAGTATCTCACCCAGATCAGTGTGTACGAGGAGTTACGATCATTTGAAGTTGACCCAAAAATTCACTTTTGATAGGTTGAAGTAGATCGACCATAACTTTTTGCTCTGATAGAAAAATTGGACGAAACCAATTTCATTGGAAAGAGGACTCGCAGAGCTTTCCATTGAAATATATTAGATCACCTAGATTATTATGTACAAGGAGTTATGACCATTTAAATTTTGACAAAAAATATGCTAGGCCTCAGTACTTTTACCTGCATGTTTTACTGTTCACTACAATTCACAGTTCGATCGAAATGTTCATAACTCGTCGCTCGGGTTTCCATTTTGGATGATCCGTATATCGTTGGAAATATTATTGGATAATATACACAATGGTGGGTCATAATCTAAGACATTCCGCACAAAAAATTTATAATTCATTCTACAAGATAGAACTTATCACGTTTACACACAAAATTTCAAGGAAAAATTTCTCGGGGTATTACATCATCCCCCCTTGGAAAGATTCGTCCTCGAATGGCGCTACAATACTAAGATTAGATAGGGAATAGAGCATAAAGCTGAAACCATTCGTTATACTCATCACCACATCGTTTCTTACTCCGAATGCAACATAGAATGCATAAATTCAAGAAACTATAGCTGAACACATAATAAATGGCAGCTGAACTACTGCAACTTTTATCAAAAGTGCATGATTTAGGAAAGAACGATACCTTCGGCTTGATCGAAGTTCGCGGAAAATAGGTGTAGGTACTTGGATCGCATATCCGCCTCAGCTACCCAAGTTGCACCCTCAACAGATTGGTTTTGCCACAACACCTTGACCAAGTGAACTTCTTTGTTCCTTGGTCTTCGGATATTGAAATCAAGAATCTCAATAGGAATCTCATAAAAAGAAAGATTTTCTTGAATGTTAGCACTCACAGAGGAATCCACTACCACAGTATTGCTAATATGCTTTCTAAGCATGGAGACATGGAATATTGGATGTACAGAGGACAACTCAGAAGGCAACTTGACCTCATAAGCTACCTTACCAACTCGACTAAGAATTTTGTAAGGACCGACATAACTGGGACTAAACTTCCCTTTCTTTCCGAATCTCTTCATCCCCCTCATGGGTAAAACTTTTAGATACACTAGGTCACAAACTTCAAACTCAAGGTCTCTCCTTATAACATCCATATATGACTTCTGACGACTTTGCGCAGTTTTAAACCTTTACCTAATCATCTTAACTTTTTCCATAGCCTCAAATACTGAATCAGGCCCACTCACAGCCTTTTCACCCACCTCGAACGAACCTATAGGTGATCTACACTTCCTAACATATAAGGCTTCAAACGGAGCCATGCCAATACTAGAGTAGAAACTGTTATTGTCAGAAAAGTCTATCAACGGTAAGTGATCATCCCAACTTCCCTTAAAGTCAAGTGCACAAGCTCTCAACATATCCTCTAAGGTCTGGATGGTCCGCTCAGCCTAACCATCGGTCTGCGGATGAAAAGCAGAACTCAAAAGCCCTTGGATACCAAGAGCCTTCTAAAAAGCTTTCCAAAATTGTGAAGTGAACTGAGTACCCCTATTCAAAATGATAGACAGGGGAACTCGATGCAGTCTGACTAGCTCTCGGAGATACAATCTAGCATAATCCTCAGTAGTATATGAAGTATGAACAGGAAAGAAATGAGCAGGCTTAGCCAACCTATCAACCACAACCCAAATGGAATCATGATGGCGTCGGGAAGGAGGTAAACCAATCACGTAGTCCATATTTATCTTTTCCCACTTCTAGGTGGGAATACTAAACTCTTGCATCATACCATCAGGTCTTTGGTGTCCAACCTTAACCTGTTGGCATGTTGCACACTTAGCTACAAATGCTGCTATATCTTTCTTCATGCCACTCCACTAATAGATTTCCCACAAGTCTCGGTACATCTTGGTGGCACCAGGAAGAATAGAATATCGCGCCCCATGCATTTCAGCCATAATCCTCTGTCGCACATCATCAACATTCGGGACAAACAATCTACCCTACAATCTCAACTCACCAAGGAGGATTCGGAACTACTCTGAACCCCTATACTACCTTCAGCAGAGTCAAACAAATTAACCATAAATCTAGCCAAATGATGAACATAATGAGACAAATCTTTCTTACCTTATACCACATGCAAAACACTACCCATGGATACTCTACTTAGGGCATCCACCATAATATTGGCCTTACCCGGATGGTACAGCACACTCATATCATAGTCCATTAAATTCTAACTGTCGTCTCTGCCTAAGATTCAATTCTCCCTGGGTAAACACATACTACAGACTCTTATGATAAGTGAAAACATCAACAAGGACACCATATAAATAGTGTCTCCAGATTTTCAAAGCAAACACAGCAGCAGGCAACTCAAGGTGATGGGTGGGGTAATTTTTCTCATAGGATTTCAACTATCTAGAAGCATAAGCTATCACCTTACCCTTCTACATCAATATGCAACCCAACCAAACTCTTGAAGCATCACAGTACACCATCAACACCATTAGGAAAAGTCAAAATAGGGGCTGAAGTGAGTCGAGTCTTCAACTCCTGAAAACTCTTCTCACAAGATTCGGACCACAAGAACTTCACTTTATTTTGGGTCAACCGAGTCATAGGAGATGTTATAGAGGAGAAACCCTCAACAAAATGGTAATAATATCTAGCTAAATCCAAGAAACTTTGGATATTAGTAGGAGAAATAGGTCTAGGACAATTTCTAACAGCTTCATTCTTTTGGGGATCAACTCTAATACCCTAGGAAGAAATGATATGACCCAAAAAAACAACTGACCTTTGCCAAAACTCACACTTACTAAACTTGGCAAACCTCTTGTGATCTCTAAGGGTTTGCAAGACAGTTCGGAGATGATCAAAATGCTTATCCTCAATACGAGAGTACACTAGTATATCATCGATGAGCACTATGATAAACACATCCAGATATAGTCTGAACACTCGATTCATGAGGTCCATGAAAGCTGCTGGGGCATTAGCTAGCCCGAAAGATATAACAAGAAACTCAAAATGGCAATAACAAGTTTGGAAAATGGTTTTTGGGATGTCACACTCCCTAAATTTGAGTTGATGTTAGCCGGACTGAAGGTCTATCTTTGAGAAATAACTTGCACCTTGCAATTGGTCAAACAAATCATCTATTCTCGGAAGGGGGTACTTATTTTTTACTATTGACTTTATTCAGTTGGCGGTAATCAATGCACATACGCAAATAGCCATCTTTCTTACTTACAAACAACACAAGAGCACCCAAAGGAGAAACACTGGGCCTTATGAAACCCTTATCTAGTAGATCTTTGAGTTTCACTTTCAACTCCATAAGTTTTGAGGGGCCATATGGTATAGACGAATAGTAATGGGATGAGTATCGGGAAGAAGATCAATCCCGAACTCTATCTCTCTATCAGGATGTATCCCTGGGAGATCATCTGGAAAGATATCAAAAAACTCATTGACAACATTAACAGATAGGAAAGTTGGAGTCTCAAACTTAGTGTCTTTGACTCTAACCATATGGTAAATACACCCCTTAGAAATAAGCTTTCTAGCTTTGAGGTAAGAGATAAAATGACTCTTGGTTGACACAGAATTCCTAGACCACTCAAACACGGATGCACCTAAAAACTGAAACTTGACCACTCTAGTCCGACAATCAATAGAGGCATAAGAAGAATACAACCAGTCTATACCCAGAATCACATCAAAATCAACCATGTCTAACTCAATCAGATCAGCCAATAAGACTCTATGAAGAACGGTAATAGGACACTTTTTATATGCTTTCTGGGCAATCATCGAATCACCCACTGGGGTAGAAACTAGGATAGGCTCAGGAATAATCTCACGACTCATTTAAAAATTCACAGCAATCAAAGGTGTAACATATGAAAAACTGGATCCAGGATCCAACAAGGCATACATATCAAACTAAAATATACCAAGCATATGAGTAACAACATTGGGGTAGCCCTCCTATTCATGGTGGGATGGTAAAGCATAGAATCTATTTTGGCACTGCCCACCAGCATTACTAGAAGAGGCGCCCTGAGCTGGGGTTGGGCGAGTCGCTGGAACTAGAACACTAACAGTCTGAGTCTGGGTCTGAGGGCGATAGTCACGATGCCCTTGTCCATCTTGTAGACAATCTCTAACTCTGTGACCCATGTCACCACACTGAAAATAACCCCTCTTCTCACCCCAACACTCACCCGAATGAGCCCTACTACACTTAAGACATAGGGGATGATTTGGCTTACTGCCAGCACTGTACTAGGACCTGGATACATATGACCTACTACCTTGCTCCTGCCTAACTCTAGGCACGAGAGCACTAGTAAATGATGGTGCTGGAATCAACAAACGATCCTGATACTGAGGGTGACTCCCTCTCTACGATCTAGTCTAGCCCTGTCCGTACTTCTCGGACCTAGTCTTCTTATTCCCTCTTAGTCTATCTCTCTCGTTAATCTTGTCTACCTCAATGTTTAAGGAATGTGTCATCAGCCTAGAAAGGTTCATCTCACTATTCAGCATAGCAGACCTACACTCCTTAACCATATAACTAGATACTCCAGTCACTAAGTCAGGAGCATACTTGGCAAACTGATTGAACTTTCGACAGTACTCCCTAACAGTCATAGAGCCCTATCGCAGATTCATAAACTCTTCCACTTTTGCCTTCCTAATCTCCAAAGGGACAAACTTATCCAGGAATGCATCCTGGAACTCTTGCCAAGTTGTAGGGACAGCTCTCTTACCTCTACCTTTCCTCTAACCAACAACTCAATCATAGCAAGGTCTTTCAACCTATACGAAGCCAACTCCACACTATGTTCCTCAGATACATGCATCACCTGAGTAATCTTCCACACCTCCTCTAAAAACAACCGTGGATCCTCATTAGATTTGGACTCGTAGAATTTCAATGGATTCATCCGCATGAAGTCACGGATCTTGGCAGTAGCTAAATCACCTCCCTGCTGCTGTGGAGCTGAGGCCGGGTTGGCTTGAACATTTGCAGTAACAGCTTGGGCCAGTGCCTGAAAGAATTCCTAAAATTCAACGTGAGACATGTTTTCATTTAATGGGTTAGTGGGTTGAGGTTGCTGACCATCATTATTTCTTCTCGCTTGACGTGGAGGCATATTTCAGAAAGAGGAGAGCATGAATCAATAGTAGAGAGAGACACTTTAAGCACCATAGACTTTTGAAAGAAAGAATCACACTTTTTCCTAAAAAGTCTTGTAGCCTCTTGCTCATAGATGTGGCGTGCTACACACCAATGATCAAGACTCTACTTAATGCGGCTTGTCAGACACCCTAGGACACCTTAAAACCTTAGGCTCTGATACCAAGTTTGTAACGCCCCAAAAAAGATGTCCTGGAGCATCACACGGGGCTTGAGGATATGAGTAGCCCCAAGCTAACCCTTTGAGCCATTTTCATTCAGTTCAACACAAATCAACGGGGTTTCTATAAATAACCCTCAAATATCAATAGAGTAATAATCATTCGAGAATAAAAGAATTTCAGAAAGATAACAAAATATGACTTATTAGTCCACTCCCAACATCTATACTAGTCTGACGAGCCTCTAAGAAAATCAATAAAACCAGCGAGCCATTGATATATGCCCCAACTGACTCGTACTCAGTTATCCAATGTAAACAATTTCGTTAAACCAACATCAGATATCATGTCTTTGGAACAGGAGGACTCACCAAAACAGAGGATATAGAATAGTGTGCCCAAAAAATCGTTGTCGAACCTGGAACTGAGTACCTGAACCTACATTCCGAGAAAATGCAGCCCACATCCGAAGATGTGGGTCAGTACCATGGAAAGGAACCGAGTATATAGGGTGTATGCAGTTTTATAAACATTATCATCATAAATATTTATAAGAAATATGCAGGATGTATGAAAGACTCACATAGCCTGAAGAAAATCATCATAATCGTGAGAGGATGAAATAAGAACAATAACACATGTGAGTTATCGTATAATTTTTCAATCACTTTCAGTTCATCAAGAATATCAATTCTCATAATATAAATATCATTTAAATCTTTTGAAACAATAACTTTCACAATTCCACTTTCAAATTACTTTACCATTCACCATAGACACAAGGAAACACACACACACTTGGAGATCTTATTACCGACATAAACCATGTGAGCTACATAGAGTCCAATGTACAACCCACGTTGGGGAGAGCCATCCTATCCTTGCCATCGGATTAGGACTATCGATATCAAATCCACACAAATTGGTGATCACTATATAAATCAGCCTCAGGCTCACTCCTATGGGGGCACATAGTTCTAGGGAAGTAAGGTCACTTTATACCTCTCACTCGGTGCAAAAGATTTCTCCCGGACTTAGCCCAGATCATTTGAAAGACAACCCACAATAGAATAATTTTAATAATATATAAATATACATCGCGAGCTATCATGCTTCCCTTCTATCAAAATCAACCACGTTGTGGATTTCTTTCACACTCGAGTTCAAAACAACTCCATTAAGGCCAAAAGGTTAAATCATTCAAAGTATCTCAAATATTCAACATCGACGTACTTATAACATACACTTTTTCAAAAAAACACAATTTCCAATGGAGATTCACGACCCAAATATCAAAATCATGATAAATACCATTCAATATTCATGCTTTATATCTCCCCACATGTAAATTCATCTTTCAAAATCATAAACATCAAAATCTCATAATAATCATCATAAGATATGGGTTGATGCTTCAAATTTGTAAAAATCAAACAAAAATCATGCCTTTGTAAAGAAAATTACTTTTGGGCACAAGAACGAATGAGAGTTCTTGGTGAAAAATCCCACATACCTTGAATGATGAACTTTAGATCGATACTCATTTTTGAGATGTTAATTGTGACTTTGAATGATGGTTCATAGAGTTCTTGAACTAGGAACTTGGAATCTTGAATAAATTTACAGAATTGATGGTGAACTTTGGAGGTTCTTGAAGTTGGATGTAAGAGCTTAGGGTTTTTTTTGAGGGAATTTGATGAAATATAACATATAATACTTCTAATAGGCTTTAATATAGGGTTTGGATGGATTTTGGGTGAGTGGGAATGACCAAAACGCCCCTAAAAATGAAATAATTCTCGAATCTATTCTTTGATGGACTGTTTTGATAGTCTGAAGTAGATCAACCATACCTTTTACTCTAATATCCAAATTAGATGAAACCAATTTCATTAGAAAGAGGACTCTCATATCTTTTCATTGATATATAGTATCTCTCCCAGATCATTGTGTACAAGGAGTTTTGATCATTTTAATTTGACCCAAAAATTCCCCTTTAATAGGCTGAAGTAGATCGGCCATCACTTTTTGTTCCGATAGACAAATTGGATGAAACCAATTTCATTCAAAATAGGACTCGCAGAGTTTTTTTTTGATATGTAGTAGATCACCCAGATCAATATGTACAAGGAGTTATGGTTATTTAAATTTGGAGCGAAAATATGCCAGGCCTCCGTACTTTTCCTGTAGGTTTTACTGTTCACAACTATTCACGGTGTGATCGGAATGATCATAACTCGTCGGTCGGGTGTCCATTTTGGATGATCCACATATAGTTGGAAAGATTATTCGATATTCTACGCAATGGAGAGTCATAATATAAGACATTCCATACGAAAAATTTATAATTCATTATAGAAGATAGAACCCAACACGTTTACGCATAAAATTTCAACAAAAAATTTCCCGGGGTATTACATCATCCCCTCCTTGGAAACATTCATCCTCGAGTGATGCTAGGCATGCCAAGATTAGATAGGGAGTATAGCATACATCTGAAACCATTCGTTAGACTCCTCACCACATCATTTCTCACTCCAAATGCAACATAGAATGCATAAATTCAAGAAACTACAGCTGAACACATAATAAATGACAGCTGAACTGCTGCAACTTTTATTAAAAGTGCATGATTTAGGAAAGAACGGTACCTTCAGCTAGATCAGGGTTTGCAGAAAACAGGTAAAGGTACTTGGATCGCTTATCCACCTTAGCTTCCCAAGTTGTACCCTCAACAGATTGGTTTCGCCACAATACCTTGCCCAAGAGAACTTCCTTGTTCCATAGTCTTTGGATACTGAAATCAAGAATCTCAACAAGAATCTCATCTAAAGAAAGATTTTCTTGAATATCAGAACTCACAAAGGAATTCACTACCACAGCATCGCTAATATAGTTTCTAAGAATGGGAACATGGAATATTGGATGAACAGAGGACAACTCGGAAGGCAACTCAACCTCATAAGCTAGCTTACCAACATGGCTAAGAATTTTGTAAGGACCAGCATAGCGGGGACTAAGCTTCCCCTTCTTTTCGAATCTCTTCAACCCTCCCATGGGTGAAATTTTAAGATATACTAGGTCACAAACTTCAAAATCAAGGTCTCTCCTTCTAACATTCGCATATGACTTCTGACGACACTGCGCAGTTTTCAACCTTTCCCTAATCAACTTAACTTTTTCCATAGCCTCAAATACAGAATCAGGACCCCTCATAGGCACTTCACCCACCTCTAACCAGCCTATGGGTGATCTACACTTCCTCTCATATAAGGCCTCAAACGGAGCCATGCTAATACTAGAGTTGAAACTGTTATTGTAAGAAAACTCTATCAACGGTAAGTGATCTTCCTAACTTCCCTTAAAGTCAAGTGCACAAGCTCTCAACATATCCTCTAAGTTCTGGATGTTCTGTTCAGCCTGACCATCGGTCTGCGGATGAAAAGCAGAACTCAAATGCAATTAGGTACCAAGACCCTTCTGAAAAGCTTTCCAAAATTGCGAAGTGAACTGAGTACCCCTATCCGACATGATAAACAAGGGAACTCCATACAGTCTAACTAGCTCTCGGATATACAATCTAGCATAATCCTCAGCAGTATATAAAGTATGAATAACCATAAAATGAGCAGACCTAGTCAACCTATCAACCACAGCCCAAATAGATTCATGATGGTGTTGGGAAGAACGTAAACTAATCACGAAGTCCATATTTATCTCTTCCTACTTCCAGGTGGGAATACTAAAATCTTGCATCATACCACCAGGTATTTGGTGTTCAACCTTAACCTATTGGCAGTTTGCACACTTAGCTATAAACGCTGTTATATCTTTCTTCATGCCACTCCACCAATAGATTTCCCGCAAGTCTCGGTACATCGTGGTGGCACCAGGATTAATAGAATATCGTACCCCATGTGCTTTAGCCATAATTCTGTATCTTAGATCTTCAACATTCCAGACACAAAATCTACCTTGTATTCTCAACACACTATCTCCCCCTTGGGAGAAAACCTCTACTTTTTGGTCCTTGACTGACTCCTTCAATCTGAACAAACTAGCATCTAAGTATTGTTTTTCCTTTACTTCCAATAATGAAGGAGGATTTGGAACTACTTTGAACCCCTATACTACCTTCAGCAGTCAAAAAATTTAACGCCCAATCTAGACAAATGATGTACATCATGAGGAAAATATTTCTTACCTTCTACCACATACAAAATACTACCCATGGACACTATACTTAAGGCATCCATCATAATATTTGCCTTGCCCGGATGGTACAGCACACTTATATCATAGTCTTTTAACAATTCTAACCATCATCTCTACTTAAGATTTAATTTTCTCTGGGTAAACACATACTGCAGACTCTTATGATCGGTGAAAACATCAACATGGACACTATACAAATAGTGTCTCCAAATTTTCAAAGCAAAGACAATAGCAGCCAACTCAAGGTCATGGGTGGGGTAATTTTTCTCCTGGGGTTTCAACTGTCTAGAAGCATAAGCTATCACCTTACCCTTCTGCATCAATATGCAACCCAACCCAACTCTCGAAACATCACAGTACACCACAAAACCATCAACACCATTAGGCAAAGTCAAAATAGGGGATAAAGGGAGTCAAGTCTTCAGCTACTGAAAACTCTTCTCACAAGATTTGGACCACAATAACTTCACTTTCTTTTGGGTCAATCGATTCATAGGAGATGCTATAGAGGAGAAACCCTCAACAAAATGGCAGTAATAGCCAGCTAAACCTAAAAAACTTTGGATATCAGTCGGAGAAATAGGTCTAGGTCAATTTCTAACAACTTTGGTCTTTTAAGGATCAACTCTAATACCTCCGAAAGAAATGATATGACCCAAAATAGTAAATAACCTTAGCCAAAACTCACACTTACTGAACTTGGCAAATAACTTGTGATCTGTAAGGGTTTGCAATACAGTTCAAAGATGATCAGAATGTTCATCCTCACTATGGGAGTACACTAGTATATCATTGATGAACACTATAACAAACATATCTAGATATGGTTTGAACACTCAATTCATGAGGTCCATGAAAGCTTCTGGGGCATTAGTTAACCCGAAAGACATAACAAGAAACTAAAAATGGCCATAATGAGTTTGGAAAAAAGTTTTTGGGATGTCACACTCCCTAACTTTGAGTTGATGATAGCCGGAACGAAGGTCTAGCTTTGATAAATAACTTGCACCTTGCAATTGGTCCAACAAATCATCTATTCTCGGAAGGGGGTACTTATTTTTTATAGTGACTTTATTTAGTTGGTGGTAATCAATGCACATATGCAAAGATCCATCTTTCTTTCTTACAAACAACACAGGAGAACCCCAAGGAGAAACACTAGGCCTTATGAAGCCCTTATCTAGTAGATCTTTGAGTTTCTCTTTCAACTTCTTAAGTTTTATAAGGGCCATACGGTAAGGAGAAATAGAAATGGGCTGAGTATTGGGAAGAAGATCAATCCCGAACTCTATCTCTCTATCAGGAGGTATCCCTGGGAGATCATCCAAAAAGACATCAAAAAACTCATTGACGACGTTAATAGACTGGAGAGTTAGAGTCTCAGACTTAGTATCTTTGACTCTAACCAAATGGATAATACACCCCTTGGAAATAAGCTTTCTAGCTTTAAAGTAAGAGATAAAATGACTCTTGGATAACATAGAATTCCCAGACCACTCAAACACGAATGCACCTGAAAAATTTATAATTCATTCTAGAAAATAGAACTCAACACGTTTACGCAGAAAAATTTCAATGAAAAATTTCCCGAGGTATTACAGGCAGTTTTTGAGTGAGAGGGCAGTTCAATATCTCCCGAAGGTCATTTTGTCTCTTTTCTTAAGGATATAAAGTTTATATCAAAAGTGTGTATCTATATTTTAGTTTGATTCAAAGATGCCAAGTTTGAAGCCCCGATACTAAATCAGTCAGTGTAGTTAATAAATTTCTAAAAGTCTTCCTTTAAGATCTGCCAGGGGTACCTCCAGGCAGAGAAATTGAGTTTTTCTATTGATCTAAAGAGTTAAATGAGTAGCTTAAGGACCTCTTAGATAAAATTTTTATCAGACCTAGTGTTTCTCCTTGGGTTTTTGCATTCCTTTTTATGCACAAGAAAGATGGCACTCTCATAATGTGTATAGATTATAGATAGCTAAACAAGGTTACCATTAAAAACAAGTATCTTATTCCTTGAATAGATGATTTATTAGATCATCTTTAGGGTACCCAATGGTTTTACAAGATTGACATTAGGTAAGGATACCATCAGTTGAAAGCTAGGGAGGAAAACATTTCAAAACTAGCTTTTTGGACAAGTTACGACCATTTTGAGTATGTGGTTATGTCATTTGGAATAAAAAGTGCTCCTGTTGCTTTTCTAGACCTAATGAAAAGGACCTTTAAGCAGTACTTGGACATGTTTGTCATTATTTTTATAAACAACATACTAGCATATTCCTGGAGTGAGGAGAAACATGAAAACTATTTGAGAATAGTGCTGCAGACCCTCAAGGACCTCATTACATGTGAAGTTTGGTAAATATGAATTGTTGGTTTTAATTTGTTACTTTCTTGGGGCATGTCATTTTAGGGGTTGGTATTCATGTAGATCCTTAGAAGACTAATGTAATAACGCACTGGCCTAGACCCACCACTCCATTTAATATCAGAACCTTTTTTAGTTTGGCTGGGTATTATAGAGGATTTTTTGAGGGGTTCTCCTATATAGTTGTACCATTGAATATGCTAACCCCAAATAAAGTAAATTTTATATAGTCGGATAGTATGAGGAGTGTTTCCAAGAATTGAAAGATAGATTGACTTTGGTTCTAATATTAGATTTACAGAAAGGGTTCAAAGAATTTGTGGTATATTATGATGCTTTTAAAATTAGGTTTTGTTGTGTGCTGATGCAGAATGGTAGAGTGATAGCTTATACTTCCAAGAAACTAAAGAATGACAAAAAGAATTACCTAACACACAGCTTGGAGTTAGCTGGCGTGATATTTCCCTTTAAAGTTTAGAGACAATATTAGATTTACAGAAAGGGTTGACTTTGGTTCTAATATTAGATTTACAGAAAGGGTTTGAAGGATTTGTGGTGAATTATGATGCTTCTAAAGTTAGGTTTGGTTGTATGCTGATGCAGAATGGTAGAGTGATAGCTTATACTTCCATGAAATTGAAGAATGACAAAAAAAAATTACCCAAGACATGACTTGGAGTTAGCTGACATGCTATTTGCCTTTTAAGTTTAGAGACAATACCTCTATGGTATTTATGTTGATGTTTTAACTGATCATAAGAGTCTCTGGTATGTATTTTCTCAGCGGGATCTAAATTTTAGACAAATAAGGTGGTTAGAGTTATTGAAAGGTTATGACACAAACATTCTCTATCATACGGTAAGGCCAACGTAGTGGAAAATGCACTGAGTAGGCTGTATATATGGGTAGTGTGTTACATGTGAAAATAGATGAATGGTAACTTGCCAAAGAGGTGCATATATTATCCTATTTCCAAGTACATTTTCTCAATATTGATGATGGGGGAGTAGTAGTTCAGAAGGGTTTGAAATCATCTTTGATGGTGGAAGTAAAGTAGAAATAACAAAATGACCCCATACTTAGCTAAATATTAGAAGTTGTCCAACAACAGAAGGTCAAGGTTTTCTCCAAAGAGGAGATTGTGTACTTCACTAACAAAAAAGGCTTAGGGTTCCAAATATTGATGGGCTGAAAGAAAGGATACTAGCTGAGGCCCATGGTTTTAGAATTCCATCCATCCGGGTGCTAATAACATATATCGTGACTTACAAGAAATCTATTAGTGGAAAGATATTAAGAGGGACATAGAAGAGTTTGTGGCTAAGTATCCTAGTTTCCAAGAAGCAAAGTTGAACTCACGATACCAGGTGGTACGCTACAAAGGATAAACATCCCTACCTAGAAGTGGGAAGTAGTGAATATGGATTTCATCACAGAGTTGCCTCATACAAGATATCAGCATGATTTAGTTTGGTCCATAGTAGATCGAATGACTAAATCAACCCATTTCCTTCCTATCAAGACTTCAGATACAATAGAAAACTATGCAAAAATATACATTCACAGTTAGTAAGGCTTTATGGAATACCTTTATTCATTATTTCAAACAGAGGCACGCAATTCAGTTCACAGTTTTAGCAGACTTTTCAAAAGGGACTTGGTACAAAGGTTAAGCTTCATATTGCTTTTTATCCACAGACTGTTTGTCAAGCTGAACACACAATATGGATATTAGAGGACATGTTGAGGGGTGTCTTTTAGACTTTACAGGAAGTTGGGATGACCATCTACCTTTGATTGAGTTTGCTTATTATAATAGTTATCACGCTACAATTCAAATGGATCTATTTGAAGCATTGTACGGGCGTAAGTGTAAATCACCCATATGATCGTTTGAGGTTGGTGAAGAGATGTTGATTGGGCTAACTTCTATTCATGAAGCTATGGAAAAGGTTTAGTTGATTTGTGAGAGATTAAAAACTGCTCAGAGCCTTTAAAAAACGTATGTTGATGTTAGAAGAAGAGAGCTCAAGTTTGAAGTGGGTTATTAGGTATTGTTAATAGTTTCTCCTATGAAGGAAATAATAATATTTGGAAAGAAATAATAGTTGAGTCCCCTATTTTTTGGTTTGTATAAGATAGTAAAGTGGGTAGGAGAGGTTGCTTATGAATTGAACCTTTAATTAGAGTTGGTTGTGGTTCACCCAGTGTTCCATGTTTTTATTCTTAAGAAGTGCATTAGAAATCCATCCTTAATAGTTACCTTAGACAATATTAGGGTCAAAGATAACTGGTCATATGAGGGTATTCCTATGGAGATACTTAATAGACAAGTTTGAAGGCTAAAGAATAAAGAGGTAGCATCTATAATGGTTTTTTGGAGAAACTAATTGGTTCAAGGGGCCACTTGAGAAGATGAAGATGACATGCTGACCAAATAGCCTCATCTCTTTTCTTCCAACTCAGTTCTTACTGCAGGTAAATAGTTTTTTCAACCAATAAAAATCTCTTTCTCTTTAAGTCTATTTAAGTATTCTTAAGTCATATATTATGTTGCGAGTAATTGGATCCTTGTAATATGCATAAGTTAGGCTATAAGTTTGGTGTAGAGGATTTGATTATTTTCTAAATCCTTGGTGAATCACATTCGAGAACAAATGTTTACAAGTGAGATATTGTAATACCCTATGTCTGAAAGCTACTACATAACATACAACTTATTTTCTTAGGCCGTTCATACAACATACGAGTCATATATTGTATGTCATACCTTTGGAATTATGGAGTAGTTAGATTTTATTGTAGATACAAGTTGATATAAGTTATATAAAGAAAAGTCGTGAGTTCATCAGTATAGGTTTTTTATGCTTATGTCCATGTTATGAGTGGGCGGCTACAAGTCATATTGAGAGGCTATGAGTTTTAAATTGAGACTCATATATTGACCAATGTATATCATTTTGTCTCTACCAAGTTTGCAAGTCATGAAACCAGCTCATATCCTCTCCATACGAGTCATACGTTGGACTCATGACCACTTGTAGTCAATATTTTGTAAGTTCCAAAACCACAACTTATAATCCTAAAAAGGCATTATTTTTCTCTATCCTTCAGTCAATTAACAATATATTTTATCCTCTGATGTTCAAGAACAATAAGATTAGTGTTATCTCACTATTATATCTTTCAAGTCTTAAAGTTCAAGTCTTATTCACATGTCAAATAATTCCAGGTATGTGGGCTTTTTGAACAAGGTTAATCTACCATCCTTGCACTAAAAATCATTATTTTAGAATTGCATTTACATGTTTTATATCAGGGTTCATCCCTCAAATTATAATATATTCAAGAAAATTCATTATCTTGTGATGATGATTCTAAATATGCTTAAATGTTTCACGTATTCATATTTTGAACTTTAATATTGATATTGTTATTTGATTTTCATTACTTTGATGTGGATTGTCATGAAAGATTTCTATATGTGTGTTGAGCCTGCTATTTTATTATATGTTTTATTAAAGTAAATATTCTAATATTCATGAAGAAACATTAAGTTTACATGAATGTTTAAGCTTTTAAACTTCCATTCATATGCAATACATCATTATTCAAAAAATCTTGATCCTTTGATCAAAGGATATGACATGAAATCCATAAGTGTTCATCTTAATTATGATTTAAAGTAAAGAGATGTATAACTATTTTTTATTCTATAAACCTCTATGATATTTTAAGGTAGGTTTCTTAAGTATGAACATACATATATTCTTGGAGTACTCAGTACATTCCAGTAGTACTAACCCAAATATATCTCTATGTGCTACATTACCTTATAATGCAAGTTGTAGTGCTCGTTTCTACCAATATATTTAACTATGAGAATTATCACCTTCCTCCCAACTTTTTTGAGTTCTCATAGTCTGAGGACCTAGTTTATCAGACTCATGTTTATGGTTGAAAGTAATTTTAGATTGTTTATTTCCATTTATGTTCGATTCTGCTGGGGTTTGTCCTAATGGCTCCCTAGTTAGTAGTAGAGTCTTATTATACTGTGTATGTTTTAAGTTCAAGAAGTTTGCTTAAGGTTTCCAAAGTTAAGGATTTGCATTACAATATAGAATTTTTACCTTCAATTTTTATACAAGTTAGTTCATTTTTCTTGAGAGTTTCAAGCTAAATAGATATCATGGATTAGCTTATGAATATTCATAGTTTTAACCATCATGTGACGTCTAGGGGGTGCTCAAGGGGCATCACAATGGGTATCATTGGTTTTCTTTTGACGTGTGCATTCTACAGTCTATTATTTTAGTTGATTTTGGGTTCATGCATGAGAAGTAAAATTATGGATTAAAGCCTTTTGTTCTTATTTTTAGCATTTGAGGTATGTAATGGATTAACTTCTTTTAGATTTGTTGAGTTTATTAATATTGATAAAAAATCCTATTAAAGGTGCGAGAACTAATCATAAATATGGCTATCTTAATGTTTTGCCCATTTATGAACCTATATGTGATGGTTTTGGTATATTACGGTGTATTTGTGATTATATGGGGTTCTATATGATATTTATATCCTTGTATACATGATTATAATTTTATCTCATTTGATAAAAATATGTGTTGTGGTATAATTTTGTTTTCTGATGTATTCATACTCTATTTGTATATGAACCATGTTGGATTTCATGGATGGTTGAAAATAATGAGTGGATATTTAGTTCACAAGATGGTATATTGATTAGTTGTGGAAATACACATTGTGTTTGGTTGTGGAAATACTCATTGTGGTTGGTTGTGAGCATTACCTCCTCATACTACTTTATGAAACATTGGTACCATCGTGGAAATATTGAGAAGTACTATCAACTCATTTTTATAACATAAAATATTGCATCATATAAAGCCCTCCCTGTGGGATATGTCGGGGAGAAGATATGGATATATATTGATTTTATATGGGTTTATGATCCACCCATGGATCCTGCATCTTATAGATATAGCTTCATAGGTTTATATAGAGACTGTGCACTAGTCTCAGAGGTTGTGTGTCAATCTTGTGCTTTACTTAATCATCATCATTATTCTTACTGTATTTACTTTATTATTCTTGTGATGTGTATGTATATTTTTTTTGACTTGTTACCTATCCATTGTTCTATCTTTCTTTGTACTTGATGTTCCCATATATGGTATCTCTTTTGCTTGCTTATATATGCTATAAATGCAAACTTGTATACCCTATGGTGTTTTGTTGTGTTATATGTTGATATTATAGAACTATTACTTCAAGTGGTGTGGGATACAAATGTGGGACATTTTTGGATTGCAGTTGGTCTATGATAAGTACTGAGTACAAGTGGATGGTACACACTCTTACTACTCCCTTTTACTGCTAGTCCTGGTTCAAGTGTACCAGATGGTGATTAATTTAGGACCCTTCTGATTTAATTAAAGTAGCAGTTGGATTTTCAAGCGTCAAGAGTCCACCTCTATCTTTATATATTAGACAACATCTTTACTAGTACTCAAAGAAAGAGATTGTTTTTATTAGATTTTCTTATGTATTTGACATAGTTTGTATTAGTATTTCTTATGCTGTGACACCAGGTTTTACGGTTTGGTATTATTGAGTATGTTTCTTTCCATATTTGTCATAATTTTATTTTTTGTCTTTGTTCTAGAATACTTTCCTTGGTGTCATTTTTGTCTTTACCCCTCTTGTGTATCGATTTGGTTAATAGGCTTACTTGTTAATGTTCGTCGTTACTAGTGCTATATAACCCTTGGATTTTGGATTATAACAAATTGGTATTAGAGCATCTTGTTTCATTGGTCTCAATGGTGTAAGAACAGAATGTGTAATGGAGTCTTGTGAATCAGTACGTAGAAATTTGCATTTATCTTCAAGAGGCTATAGGATTTTATTATGATTTTCCCTCATTTTGTTCCTTATTATGCAAATTTCCTTCATACCTTATGTTCTAAGTCATACTACACTCTTTTCTACGCAGATAGTAATGACTAAGATGTTGTAAGGTTAGAGAACCATAACCTTTATTCAGAGAGAGAACCTAGTCTAAAGGATGTGTTACCATTCCTAGATGAACACAAGGTAGTGGATAAATATGTGGATCTTCCTTTTCTAGGATTAGTGCTAGGGGACTTCCCTAAGCTTAGTTTTGAGTTTGATTGAGGTATAGTTGCTACTTAATTTCCTTCAAGTTCTTCCACCCAATGTTGGAAGGATTGTTGGTTTGCTTGTTGAATAATTTAGAGGATGCTCCTTTGAGTGTGATTGGTGTTCCTCTAGTTCTGAGTGTGGATTCTCTGATTGCGCTTACTTGTATTCTTGGTAATCCTTAAACCCTAAGTACTATTCCTATTTTAGCTTCAACATTTGAGTATGGCACTTTGGGATCGGGGGTTCAACCTTCATTTATGTTACCTCCCTTGAAGGGATCTTAGCCTGCCAAAGTTTTCATCTCTTCTTTTTGTGAGTACAGTTATGTCTTTTGAGGATCAGAGGAAGTTTGAGAGATTTACTCATTTAGGTCATCCTAGATTCAACGATTCTATGGCCAAGGATGGCTATGAGTTCTGGATTAATTTTCAGGAGAAGTTGCATAATTTGGGTTATCTTGAGTCGCATGGGGTTGCTTATACTCCTTATCAATTGGGAGATTTTTCTAGAGATTAATGGAGGTCACTTATTAGTGGCAAACCTCTTGATTCTCCTAAGATAACTTGCAATTAGTTTGTCAAAGCCTTTTTGGAGAGATTTATGCCTTATAGTCTGAGGGAAAAGATGTGGTATAAGTATGATCGGGTTGAGCAGGGATCCATGACTGTTGAAGTGTAAGAGGCATACTTCAATTAATTTTCCAAATATTCTTATGCTAGTATTTCCACTGAGTCTAAGAAGATTCAAAAATTTGTAAACGAGTTAGGTGTTTCTCTTCAATTGGCTATGTCTTTGATTATTATATTTAGAGTGTCTTTTTTTATTATAGTGGATCATGCTAAGATGATTGAGGGTATTCTTTGAGCATTTTAGGAAGGTGCCGAGAATGAAAGCATTTTTGGTAAGTTCAAAGTTCAGGCTTCTTAAGGCAAAGATTTTAGAGGTTCTCATAGGTATCAAGGTAGACTAGTGTAGGATGCCTTGTAGAGTTTAGGTAGTAGATATTCTAGTCTAGCAGTTCAGGGTGGTCATCCCAACCTAGTGTTGCCTTCTCATATTGAGTTGGGCTATTGACATTGCTTTGTGTGTTATGAGATTGGCTATGTGGCCAAGGACTATCCCCACCATACGATTAGAGCTACTTCTATGTTAGTTCTAAGAGGTAGGGATTCTACTAAAAGTGCATGAGAAATATGTAGTGGATCTTGTGGTGGTAGTTGTGAGGCTACTCAGCTAGTTGAGAGTTATGGATAGTGCCAGGCTATACCCACAAACCAGAGGTAGAGGCATCTAATGCTGTGATCATAGGTATTATCCCTATTTATTTTCGATCTATATATGTGTTATTTGGTTCGGGATTGACTTTTTCCTATGTGTCTACATATTTTGGTTTGGATTTTGATATTGTTATTGAACATCTTGCCAAGCCTATTCTTGTATCTACATTTGTAGGAGATTCTTTAGTGGTGAAGCAGATGTACCAATCTTGTATTGTGACTTTTTCTTGGCATAAGACTTAGGTAGACTTGCTTGTGTTAGATATAATTGATTTCAATGTTATCTTAGTTATTTATTTGTTGGCTCCGTACCATAATCTTTAGATTATTACTCTAAGACCGTGACTCTAGTTTCGTCGGGTATACCAAGGATTGCTTGGAAGGAGACAATTTAGTTAGGTCCTAAGAGGGTCATATCTTATGTTTAGGATCATCGTTTGGTTGAGAGGGATGTTTGTCTTACTTGGCTCATATTTTTTATACTAGTGTAGCTTTACCTTCTTCTTTGAATTTTGTTCTTGTTGTTTGTGAGTTCATGGATTTGGTCCCAATGAATTTTCCTAGTATGCCTCTGGATCATGATATTGATTTTGCTTTTGATATTGAACCGAGAACCAAGCAAATTTCTATTCCTCTTTATAGGATGGCCCCAGTCGAGTTGAATAAATTAAAGGATCTACTGAAGGAGTTATTGGATAAGGAATTTATCTTACCTAGTATATCACCATAGGGTGCACCTATCTTATTTGTGAAGAAGAAAGTGGGTCTATGCATATGTGTATTGATTATCGACTATTGAACAAGGTGACATTTAAGAATAAGTATTCTCTTCCTTGTATTGATAATTTGTTCGATCAGCTTCTAGGTACTGTAGTGTTTTTTAAGATTGATTTGAGGTTCAGGTATCACCAATTAAGGATTGGAGCTATGAATGTTTCGAAGACAATTTTTCAAACTCGATATGATCATTATGAGTTCTTTGTCATGTCCTTTGAGTTGACCAATGCCTAGTTGCATTCATGGAGTTTATAAATCGGGTGTTTTGATCATATCTCAACTCCTTTATTGTTGTATTTATAGATGATATCTTGGTTTATTCCAAGAGTGAGGTCAATCATGAGGAGCATTTGCAGATTGTTTTTTAGTGATTGAGGGATGAGAATTTGTATGCCAAGTTCTCTAAGTGTGAGTTTTAGTTGGAGTCTATGTCCTTTATAGGTGATGTGGTTACTAAGGAGGGTATTATGGTTGGTCCAACAAGGATTATAGTGGTTCGTGATTGGGCTAGGCCTACTTAGCCCATTGAGATTCAGAGTTTCATTGGCTTGGAAAGTTATTACCAATATTTTGTTGAGGGTTTCTTATATATTGTAGGTGCATTGACCAAGTTGACTCAAAAGAAGATTTTCTTTTAATGGTCTGATGCTTATGAGGTAAGCTTCCATAAGCTCAAGGATTTATTGTTTCCAGCTTCTCCCTTGACTTTGCCCATAGAGGGCGCGGGTTTTATTTTTTTTATACCGTAGGTGTTAGGTTCGGTGCTGTGTTTATGCAGAGGGTAAGGTGATTTCATATTCTTCTTGTCAGTTGAAGCCTCATGAGAGAAATTACCCTAGCCATGATTTAGAGTTATGTGCAATTTTTTTTAATTTGATGTTGTGGAGGCACCACTTAAATTGAGTCCATTTTGAGCTTTTCTCAGATAATCATAGCCTTCAATACTTCTTTACCCAGCAAGATCTTAGTATGAGGCAACATCATTGGCTTAAGTTTCTTAAGGATTATGACTTAATTATTATCTATCATCTGGGCAAGGCTAATGCGGTTGTAGATGCCTTGGACTAATATTTAATTAGCATAGGTAGTTTGGTGCATCTTTTGGCCCAGGAGAGGACTTTCACCTTAGAGATTCAGACCTTAGCTATCTAGATGATTAGGCTAGATATTTGACACCTATGTGCATTTTGGCATCTGTGGAGGCTAGGTGTTTTTTCATAGAGCAGATTTGAGCTCATTAATTTAATGATATAGGATTGAGCTTGATTTAGGATAAGGTGTTAAGTGGTGAGGCCAAGGGAGACTCACTTAATTCTGATGGTGTTTTTATGATTAAAGTTTTAGTTTGTATGTCGAGAGTGGGTGTTAGATTAAGATTGATTATGGAGGAGACTATTGTTCCAGGCATTCTATCCATCCAGGAGTGACTAAGATGTATCGTGACTTAAGGAAGCATTACGGGTAGGGTGGTATGAAGAAGAATGTATCAGATATTATAGCACGTTTCCTATGTTGCTAGTGGGTGAAGGTCGAGAATTTGAGGCCTGTATGTTGCTTCGGAGGTTACCTATTCTTGAGTGGAAATATAAATGGATCGCTATAGACTTTGTGACTATATAGCTTCGTACTTCTTATGGTTTTGATAGTTTTTGTGTTATTGTAGATCAATTGACCTGGTCTGCTTATTTTTTTCCTGTGCAGGTCTCCGCCAGTGCTGCTAGGTTAGCTCGTAGCTACATTCCTGAGATTGTGCATCTTCAGAGAGTGCCAATGCCTATCATTTTAGATCTAGGTTCTATGTTCACATCTCACTTTTGGAAGATTTTTTAGGATAGGTTGGGTACTCGGGTTGATCTTAGCATAACTTTTCACCCTTAGACTAATGGTTAGTCAGAGTGAACTATCCAGGCTTTAAAGGATATGCTCCACGTTTGTGTGTTGGATTTTGGTGGCCAGTAGGAGCAATATTCAACATTGGCAGAGTTTGTGTATAATAATAGCTACCATTCCAGTATTGATATAGATCCTTTTAAGGCTTTGTTTTATAGGAGTTTCCTCTCTCTAGTCGGTTCGTTTGAGGTTTTTGAGGTTAGACCTCGAGGTACAGACTTGCTTCATGAGTATTTGTATAGAGTTTAATAATACAGGATAGATGTCAAGCGGCTCAGAGTAGATTGAAGTTCTAAGAAGACGGTAGACTTCATTCCATGAGATTTTTTATTGGAGATCATGATTTTCTTTGAGTTTCACCCATAAAGGATTTGATGTGGTTTTTTAAGAGGGGAAAGCTTAGCCTTAGGTATATCAGCTTATTTGAGATTCTTCGGATTGTTGGTGATGTCGCTTATGAGTTAGCTTTGCCCCCAATTTTATCAGTTGTTCATTTGGATTTTCATGTTTTCATTCTTTGCTATTACATTCCAGATGAGTCATATATTATTTGCTGGGAGTTAGTTCAGTTATAAGAGAGGTTGTCTTTTGTTAAGTCGTAGGTCTCTATTTTGGCTAGAGATGTTAGACAATTGCACTTTAGAGTTATTCCTATGGTTAAGTTCCATTTGAGGCATCGACCTATAGATGAACTTGGGAAGTTGACTCTGATATGCATAGTTCTTATCCCCAACTTTTTGATGATTAAGGTATTTCCTTTTTGTTTGTTCCAGGATAAAATAGATATATTTTCGTGCTAGATGATGTAACAACCTAAATTTTTTGATGAAATATGTGAAATATATATTTCTGTGTGATTTGATAATTTTATTCCACCCTGTGATTGTGTTGTGGTATCTCTGGAGTGTGGGGATGATTGGTATGATGCCCGATGCATTTTGGTGCAATTTATCTGATGTTGTTATTTTTGGTGGTTTGAGAGCCTTATAATTGATTTCAATTGATATCTTTTGATCTGTGCGACGTATGGCAAAACAGACTAGGCCAATAGATTTAAAACATAGGTTTTAGGTTTGTAACATAGTTGGTGTGATTTTATGGCTTTAATATCTCATTTCAACCCTCAGTCTGGAAAGTTGTGATTTTGGGCATCAAAGTTGTGAAAATGATGTTTTTTTTTCAAAAATTTGATATCGCCACTAGGACCAAAGGATCAAATGAGATAGGGTAACATAGTTTTTTTGCATTCACTGGATTTTGAATAGACCTCGAGGGGCCCGAAAAGATGGAATGCACCAAGTCCCCAGCGGGTGCACTAGTTAGATCCCGCGATCACGATGCTCCTATCGCGATCGTGATCGAGACTAGTAGACATATGATTTGTTCGCAACAAGTGTCTACAATTGTGATACCCTTGATAGGTTAGGTACCGCGATTGCAAAGCTTGGGTATATAAATACCTCTTTTTTGCCATTTTTCATCATTATTGAGAATTGAAGGTTAGGGTTTAGTGATTTTGAGCTATTTCTTCTACTTCTAAGCATGGGTAAGCTCCATAACGCCTATTTCAATAATTTTCCATATTCTTTATCGTCTTATTCTTGTTTTAAATTTGAATTAAGTATAACATTTGGGAATTTTGGCCTGCAAGACCTACAAAATTGTAATTCACAAATTTAAACCCCAATTTCTACCCTTTTCACTTAGACGTGTTTCTAACCTCCTAATTATCAGTTTTTCCTCAATCTCATCTTCAAAAAAACATTGATTCTTGATTTTTAAATGGGTTTCAAGAACTTTTACCGGTATATCTTGAAAATGTTTTTTCTTACATTTGGACCTCATTTTAAATTTATTTTCACTTGGGTTTTCAGATGTAGACTCCTAAAAATGTAGGGAATATGTTATTGGACAAAGTTAACATTTTGCCATTTTGTTAAAAACCTATTTCGAGGCTTCGTTTTGACCCAGACTTGAAAATAGGAAATATGGATGTTGTTGGGTTTCTTTTGATGTGTAGATTTTTTTTTTTGACATTTTGGTTGAATCAAGATTCGTAAGTTAGAAGTAAGAATGTGGACTAAAGGCTTTTGTTCTAGTTTTTGGCATTTGAGGTAGGTTATGGATTAACTTCTTTCAGTCTAGGTTGGGTAGTTAATGTTGATTCAAAATTATGTTCAGGTTGTGGGAACTAATCATGAAAATGGCTATCTTAATGTGTTGTTCCCATGTGGGGCCTATATGTGACGCTATGTGGTGGTTTTAGAGCATTATGTGGTATGTGTGACAGTAGAGGGTCCTATGTGATATTGATAACCTTATATACATGATGATAATTGTATCTTGTTTAATGAAAAACATGTTGTGGTATAAATGTGTGTTGTGATGTATTCAGATTTTATTGGCATATAATTCATGTTAGATATCATGGATGCTTTGAATTAATAAGTGGATATTTGGCTCATGGGATGGTATATTGTTTGGTTGTGCAAATACATGTTCGGTTGGTCATAGAAATACTTATTATGGTTGGTTGTGAGCATTTTATCCTCATAAATATTTATAAAACATTGGTACCACGATGGAAATATTGAGAAAAACTAGTGATACCTTTTTCTAATAGAAAATGTAGCATCTTATAAAACCCTTCCCGAGGGATGTGCTTGGGAGGAGATATATTTATATGTGGATTGTATACGGGCTGACAAAACCCCCATGGATCCTACATCTTGTAGATTTAGCTTCGTAGGTGTATATAGAGTTTGTACAATGGTCACCAAGGTTGTGCAACAACCTTATGCATTTTATCATCATCATCATCATCATTCGTATTTTATTTACTTTATTATGCTTGTGATGTGATTGTATATTCTGTTTGACTTGTTATCTATCCATTGTTCTATATTCCTTTACTTGTACTTGATGTTCCCATATATGTTGTCTCTTTTCCTTACTTATATGTAGTATAAATGAATACTTGTATTCTTTTGGTGTTTTGCTGTGTTATATGTGGATATTATAGAACTGTTAGTGCAGGCAGTGTGGGCTACCATTATGGGACATTTTCTGATTGCAAGTGACACTCCCTTAGTATGTATTTTTGTCTTCCTTATTATCTACCTTGCTTATTCAGTCTATGATACCTACGGAGTACAAGTGGACCGTACTCACTCCTACTACGTCCTTTCAGTGCAGGTCCTATTTTGAGTACACCACATGGTGATTGATTCGATTGCCTTAACAGTTATTCAAGGTAGTGGTTGGATTTTCATGCGTTTGGAGTCCACCTCTATCTTTCTTTATTAGACTATGTCTTTGCTAGTACTCGAACAAAGAGATTGTTCATGTTGGATTTTTCTGATAAATTTGTCTCATGGGTTGTATTAATTGTTCTTATACTATGACAGCAAGTTTTCGGATTTGGTATTATTTAGTATGTTTCTTTCCATATTTATTATAATTGTATGGTTCGGCTTCTTCTAGAAGCTTTGACATAGGGTCATTTTTGTCTTTTACGCTTGTGTATCGGCTTAGATCATAGGCTTACTCGTCAGGGTTCATCGCGGCAAGTGCCATCATGACCCTTGGATTTTGGGTCGTGACAAATAGACTTGAGCATTCTTAACATGGCCTATTTTGACATTATATTTTGTATTGTCACAACCCAAATGATCATGATTGGAATACGCCCTAGAATTATGGTAGGAGAACTATCTAACTCATCCCTTACAAACAACCTAATCAAAAGTTATCTTTATCGAATCTTTAATCAAGTCACTAACTTAAAAATTATTTTTTTCCCATTAAAATATAGTAATTACAATACCAACAAAACTAATACACCTAAAGAGAACTTAATTACCTAATTACCTTTTAGGAAGGGTATCAGGTTAGCCTAAGCCTCACAGACATAAATAATAACAAATCCTATCGATGTAGCCTTTATATTTCCAAAAAGTCATTGATCCTTTATACACGTGTACCCTTTCCTTGAAAATAAATTGTATTTGCTATGTTATAAACCTAATATTTACTCTATGACCCCTTAAAAATCATTCTATTTCTAACTAACCGAAGGTTAAATATATATATCACTGTCTCTTTCTTGAATTTCTTCCATTGCTTTCTCTTGAAATGAAGGACGACTCCCTTCGCCGCTTGAATGCCAACATTTACCTCCAGCTAACTTGTGATGGTTTTCCAAACCTCCTTGACTAATCTCCATATAGCAAATAGATGCTCAGTATTCTCCACCTACATTTGCTCACACATAACACAGACACTGCTATCACATTGTATCCTAAGCCTGATTATCTTCTCCTTAGCGAGATGTTTTCCTTGCATGCTTAACCATAATAAGATTCTATCTTTTGGAATTAATAATTCTCTCCAAACAAAATAAGCACCCCTCCAATAAGCTTTTTCTCCCAGCAAAGTTTAAGTCACTCCTAGTTATAGAGTGTGTGCCATTAGGAGCAAGGTTGTAACTGTCTTTACGATACTAGCTTTGCACGCCTAGTTTGATCTTATTCAGTTTCTTCCAGTACCACCCTTTGGTGGTTAAGGAGTCTATCTGTCATTGCTTTCTCTCATAGATATATTGTGTACCGATTGTACCCCTTGAAGATCCTTTCTCTGATCCATCCACAAGACTAACTTGCCCACTGCTTTCAGCTTCCACATTCTACAACTTTATATTCAAACCCCCTTATGCTCTAGGTGGTCAGATATTGTACCATTTCACTAAACTAATCTTTTTATTTTCTTCATTACCACCCTATAAAGAAACCTCTGCATTTTTTCAACTAGTTTAAGCACACTCTGTGGAAGCAGAAAAGTAGAACTCCAAAAATCCTGGAGTGCAAATATCATTGAATTTACCACCTCCATAATCTCTTCTGGATGTAGATCTCAACTTTTCTAAAATCTTTTTACATAACTAATGATAATATAACTTGGAACATTTAACTTAAGTTAGTGGCAAGCCAAGATACCTTGGGGAAATGTTCCATGGGCAAAACCTATTACTCTTAACAAATTATTCTTTACATTCTCGAAAAGTCCTGCTACAAAGAGATTTAATTTCCTTATGCTTATTGTGAAACCTATGTTGTTAGAGATGTACTAAATAACTCCATGATTATTTACTTATTCCATAGTACCTTTACAGTTGAATGAAGTGAGTGAGATGATTCTTCTTGCACATGGGATAAAACCTAAAGTGAGGAAGTAGGCTCACTCTTTTCATGATCCTTGAAAAGTATTCCATGACCGGTACAAACAAATGAGGGGAAATAAGGTGCCCTTGTCTCAACCTTTTCCTCCCTTGTAAAAATTCAATTCCATCACCATTAACCTTTATAATAAAAATGGTTATTGTCATACAAATTAGCACAAGCTGTATAAATCTTGGTGGAAATCCATATCCTTCTAGCATCTATTCGAAAATCCCCACTTAACCATGTTATAGGACTTTCTCAAATCTATCTTCATTAAGCATCTTAATGTTTTCTTCCTGTTATAGTGTCTTAATATGTCATGGCATACCGGTATATCATGAATATGTTACCAACCCTGAACAAATGTTACTTGGGGTAGAGTTAACAATGCTAGTTAGCACAAATTTCATCCTATTGCAAAGGATTTACAAAATACATTTATAAAGGGTATTGAAGTAGGCAATATGGCTAAATTGGCTATCGTTTTCAGGTCCGTCTACCATTGGAATTAGAGTAGTCATTTTGGTATTAACTTTTTTCAACATCATACCATTGTGCAAGATTTCATGTATAGCAGCACATACATATGACCCTATTATGTTCCAAGCATCCTTGTAAAAACCTCCCCCATAGCCATCAGGACCAGGGTTCTTATTTATATTGATGCTGCATAAGACTATTCTACCTATGTTGCACTCACTAGGAGCAATAACTGAATCGGTTGATCAACTTGTAGCCTTTTCTCTTGCGCAAAAATTATATTTCATGTCTGTTTTCAACGACCACTAACCGTTCCCAAAGAGTCCTGATAATATTGCGCAAACACCTCTATTCTTACTTCCTAATAATAATGCATCTGCCCTTGCTCAGCTCCGATTTAGGAAATGGATTGTACTAACTTATCCTAATCTGGTCCATGCAGTCTTACTTCTTTGATGTAATAGGGATTCTGCCACTTATGAGGATCTTTGAAATTACTCTCTCATTCTTCTTTGTTCATATCGCAGATCTTTTCCATTAGCAATGACTGAAGTTGGGATTGTATAGTATGTAAAATATTTCTATGTTCCTGAACTTGAGCCATTATATTGCTGAACTGCTGATTATGCAGTTTAGAAAGTTCATGTTTTAAGAACTTTAACTTCCTCAACAACTTAAACATACTGCAACCTAACATTGGGATATTCAATACATCATAAACTTTGTCATGAAACAAAACTATGTGAACTCCAAACACTAAAATATTTTAACATTTTTTCATTCTTCTTTCCTCTTAGTCTGAATGGATCATCATAGGCTAGTGATCACTAAATCCCTCTGGTAGTACTTAATCTTAGTAGCAGGCATGATATCAATCCACTCCCTATTTACAAACACCCAGGCAATTTTAGCGTAAGTCCTATCCACTGCTTATCATTCCTTGTTTATTTGGCACCTGAACTAACTATGTCCTCAAGGTAAAATCTACCAGACACTAGTGAAAATCATTAACTTCAGGTAGTGTTACATATGTTCCTCCCAGTCTGACCTTAGTGTGTTAAACTGAGTTAAAATCTCCATGGAAAATCCAAGAACTACTACAAGTTTGATGTATGCTCCTAATATAATCCCATACTCCAGCCTTTCCTCCATACAGGTTATAACTAACTCCAACTATTGTGGTAGGTATTTCACATAACATATAACATCTTGAGCATATTTAGACAACACCCTTATGTTAAACCAGTTTGTCCTACATATAATCCATATTCTCCCATTATGGTATGAATTATGTTTTCTATAATTGGACCACCCCTTAAACATTGCATCAGCTACACCTCTAGATTTAGGTAACTTAATTCTTATTTCTATGAAACTAATTTAACCAACATCTAAAATACTATAGGGGTGCTAGAACTCCTTCTGTTAATTCAGGCTATTAAGGTCTCTTGTTTTCCAACGGAGAAATTTAACCATTACCACTTCGAGTAAAACACCTTAGTTTTTACTATTAAAGAATTTCTTAATTTTGAGCTCTCTGGACATCATACGACTTGCGCTTAAATGTCGTATGATGTCCATACGATTTGAAGTCACTGGTCATATGAAATGCAGTAGGGTTTTTGTTGGTTTCTACTCAAGGTATGAATGGACATCATACTTGTCGTATGTTAGGGTATGAGAAGTGTAGTGCCAAACCGTATGATGTCCTATGTCTAGCCTAAATGATTCTTCTTAGGGTACGATCTGAGGGTACTTATCGTCTGATTGGATATGAGTTATGACATGAACTCGTATGATGGACAGTGTTGGGGTCCAAGTTGCAGCCTAGGGTATAAGTGGTGGGTACCACTCGTATGTTATCTATATTATTTGGGTGGTACGGTTGTACCGTACTATGCATCTTTTTCAACTTTTAAGCTGAGGATATTTTAGATATTTCCCACCCCAAAATCTTTAACACCTCATATGTTATAACACATTGTAGCCTCTCATAACACATTTTTAATCATGAAAACACTCTTAAAAGTCTCTCTAAACACTCTCTTAAAGATAAGACTAGGATTTCTACAAGGTGAACTAGCGGATTAAAGGTCAAGTTCTTTTTGTGAATCTCTATGAATAAGGCATGTGACACTTCACTCATTGTTAGTTCTCAAATATCATTTGTTTTAAACATTGATTATGATTCATTAATGGTGGTTTTGAAAATCTATCCGGACTAAGGACAATGTGGATGGAGTTCGTCCAACTTCTGCAGTCCAAACTCGGTCAAGGTTGCTGCATCTAAATGTCCTCGTGAGGTTTGACCTGTCCCCACTAATCCTACTCTTGAGGGCAATAATCATACTTAGTCGCTTTAAGGGGAGGCCATTAATGCTGAGTTTCATCGCTCTATTACTGTGTTGACTTAGTTGGTAGCTTCTCAATCTTAGAGTGCTATTCCTATTACTCCATTTCTTGAGGCCACAAGGGTTGTCTAGTTCATAAGGTTTTATCCTCCTATGATTACTGGTACAAAAGTTGAGGGGGATCGTTAAAGTTTCATTGATGAGGTGGAGAATATTTTTTGTGTTATGTATGCTTCAGAGGTTGAAGATCTTTAGTTTGCTACTTACCAATTTAAAAATGTAGAGTCCCAGTGGTATGAAGAGTGGAAACAGTTGAGGGGAGAGGATACTAGTTATTTCGTGTAGGAGGATTTTCTAGTATATTTTTGGACCGCTTCTTTCCCCAAAAGTTGAGAGAGGCAAAAAAAGAAGAGTTTGTGAATTTGAGGCAAGGTAGGATGTCTATCAAGGAGTATGCCTTGAAATTTCATCAGTTGTCTAGGTATGATCCTTAGTTGGTTTCTAGCGTGAGGTCTAGAATGCATAAGTTCGCTTCGGGATTATCTCATGGGTTTATCCTTGAGTGTAAAGCTGCCTCCTTGATCAAGGACATGGATATCTTCAGGTTAGTTGTGTATATGTAGTAGGTCGAAGAAGAGAAGACAAAGTAGGCTAAGTTTAGTGAGAGGCAAGTGAGAAAATTTAAGCCTTTTGTGCAAAGTGGTAGAGGTGGTGGTAAGTGGCCTAAGAAGAAGTAGGGGAGTTCTGGTTCTTTCTCTGCAGCTTGTGCTTCTTACCCAAAGCTATCAGGTGATTATCTATATCAGCATGATGGTAGGATCCTAGTATACGGTGCCTAATCTTAGGCTAGTGGGTCTTAGTTGGCTCTATCCCACTTTTCATGTAGATTTTGTGGGTGGTCACACAGCAGGTTCTATGTGGAAAAGAAAAATAAATGTACTTATTGTTGTAAGATTTGTCATATGCAGTGTCAATGCCATGCTAGAATGGCTTTTGGGGCTAACAGGGTTCCCATTATCTCTTCATCTGCCCTTTTACCAAAGAGTATTGCTTCTACATCTATTTCTGCTTCTGGTACCGCCATTGTACAAAATTGATTATATGCTCTTACGTCTCATCAAGATTCTGAGGCATCCCTTGATGTCGTTACTGATATTTTGAAACAATTCTCTAGAGATATGTATTGTTTATTCGATCTAAGGTCCACTCTTTCTTATGTGACCCTATTTATGGCTGTACATTTTGGTTTTGTCCCTGAGTTTATTTTTTATTCATTTTCTGTCTCTACCCCAGTTGGCAACTCTATTATTGCTAAAAGATTCTATAGGGGGTGTGTAGTATCTGTTAGTGGTAGAGAATTGCTTGGGGATTTTATAGAGTTAGACATAGTTGACTTTGATGTCATGTTGGGGATGGATTGGTAACATTCATACTATACTTCTTTAAATTGTCGTACTATCAAGGTTATGTTTAAATTCCTTAATGAGCCGGTCATTGCATAGGAAAAAGGTTCTTTAGTGCCTAAAGGGGATTTATCTCATATCTTATAGGCTAAAAGTTGATTTCAAAAGGGTATTTGTCTTATTTGGTCTGAGTTAAGGATTCTAAGTCGAAAGGTCCTTTTGTAGAATTCGTTCTTATTATTAATTAGTTTCCTATTCTTTTCCGTATTGATCTTCCCAGTATCCCTCCCGATAGGGAAATCAATTTTGGGATTGATCTTGTTTTGGACATTCGTCCTATCTCTATACCTCGTTATAGAATGGCTCCTAGAGTTGAAAGAGCTAAAGGAGTAATTGAAGGATCTCTTAGATAAGGGATTTATCCATTCTAGTGTGTCTGCATGGGGAGATCCTGGGTTGTTCATGCATAAGAAGGATGGTTCCTTTCAGATTTGTATTGATTACCGTCAGTTGAATAAATAGACCATAAAGAATAAGTATCCTTTTCCCAAAATCGATAACTTGTTTAATCAGCTTCAAGGTGCGAAGTGTTTCTCTAAAATTGATCCTAGGTCGTGTTATCAGTAGCTTAATATTAGGGAGGTGGATAACCCTAATACTACCTTCATAACCTGGTATGACAAGTATGAGTTCCTAGTTATATCTTTTGGGTTGACCAAAGCTCCTGCGATATTTATGGATTTGATGAATAGGGTATTCCATTAGTTTTTGGATTTGTTCATCGTTTTCTTCATAGACGATATCCTGGTATACTCTAAGCCAGAGGAAGATCATGATGATCACCGTCGTGCTGTGTTCCGGACCTTGAAAGATAAGCATTTGCATGCCTAGTTCTCTCAGTGTGAGTTTTGGTTGAAGGATGTACTTTTCTTGGTCATGTTATCTCTAGTGAAGTGATCATGGTGGATCCACAAAAGGTTGTTATGGTTAAAAATAGGCCTAGACCCACAACTCCAATCGATATTCCGATCTTCGTGGGTTTATCCGGATGCTATAGGAGATTTGTGGATTATTTTTTTACTATAGTTGTCCCATTGACTAAATTGACACATAAAAGGTAAATTTCTTGTAGTTCGATGCATGTGAGGGTAGTTTTGAGAATTGAAGTATAAGTTGACTTCAACTCCTGTTTTGATCTTGCCCGAAGGTAATGATGGCTTCGTAGTGTATTGTGATGCTTCTCGTATTGGGCTTTCTTTTATGTTGATGCAGTATGGTAGGGTGGTGTCTTATGCTTCTAAGCAGTTGAAAATCCATGAGAAGAACTACCTTACTCATGATTTGGAGTTGTTGGTTGTAGTATTTGCATTGAAGATTTGGCATCACTATCTCTATGGGGTTTATGTTAACATCTTTACAGTTCAAAAGTGCCCACAGTATGTATTTATCTAGAAAGAGTCAAATCTCAGGCAAAGGAGGTTTCTTGAGTAGCTGAGGGACATTGATCTTGGACATATTTATATGTCCAAACACCGCTATCTACCCATATTTGGACTTGTTTTGAGAACAAAAATTGTGTTAATTAAATTTTATTGTGAGCTAAATTGTGTTTCATAGATAACCAACATGATTAGTGATACAGGGTAAATTTCCAAAGGATTCTGACAAAAAATTGGACACATATTCTAAAGCAATTGTTTATCGATGGTGTTGAAGTAATCATGTTGAGGTGGAAGACCATTTTTATCGAGTCCAAGAACATGTGTAGATGCATGAGAGCAAGGATAAAAGGAAGAAACTGAAAAAGAGGATTTACGATAGTTAAGTTAATACTTGGAGTGAATTTCCAATGATGCGAGGCTAACTCGACACGTCGTATCATCCCATAAATTTTGTGCCTTAGCTAAAATTTCAGAAAGAACTTCAAGAACATCGATGCGAAGTCGATGCATCGCGTCGATACGTGAGTTTGGGGACATAGTCAAAATTTCAGATGATAATCCTGTAAAACGATGCAATGTCGACGCATTACATCACGTGTTGTTAAATTAGACTTAGTCTGATTTTAAAAGTGAAGTTCCAGTTCATCAACGCAAAGTTGACGCGACGCGTTGGCCTGAGTAATGCAATGACTCATCGCATCAATAGTAAAGATCTGGTGAAATTTTTCCAAATATAAAAAAAACACGTCAGCATAATTCCAAACACTTTTTGTCCAGCATAGCAGCAGCGAAAAAGCACAAAATTCTCTCATTTAGGGTTCTTATTATTTCTTTTGAACTTATTTACTTCATGATTAATTTTGAGTATGATTAATTAATTATTTTTGATGTTTAATTCAAACATGAGTGGCTTAATAATCTTGTTCTAGGGTTGAGGTCAAGAGCATGATTTCTCTTTGATATTCTTTATCGTAGTTTCTTTTTGGATTAACATCTGGATTGTTCTTAATTGAGCTTACTATTTTGATGAGTGGTCACCATTAGAATAAATCTATATTTCTATGTGAATCCGGGAGAAGAATCGTAGGATAGAATGAAGCAATTAAGGAACAAGGTTCTTATCCTTTTATGAAATAAGGGGTTTGAATTAGCATCTAGGATAGGGATATACCTAGAAGCCTTGCTTGGTTCAATGGCAAGAAGATAACTTTATGAATCTAGAAGAATTGTTGTATCTCTATGGGAGTAGTAGCTGCAATATTCAACAGATAGAATATTTGAGGTTGGGAGACAAAGATCGTAGCATAAACCTTGCGAACCAATAACTCGATAACCAATTAGACTGCGATAAGAATACAAATTTGTATAATTGTTCGATATGGCTCAACCATGGAATTCTTCTCATTAATGTTTACAGCTATATCCTGCTTTGCTCTAGTCAAAAATTGTTATTTTTTATTTATTAATTCACATTCTTATTCTTGAATTCACAATCATCTTGATAATTTACAACACTTAATACCGCGTTGTCTAAAACTAAAAGTTTGGTGAATATCTAGTTACTTAGTCCTCATAGGAACGTTATCTAACTATCTAAGTCACTATATTACTTGTACAATCGCTTGTAGTTGCATGTGCATTTGAGTCGCAACAAGTTTTTTGCGCCATTGCTGGGGACTAATATGAATAGTAAATTCCTAAAAATATATTCCCTATGTTTTTAGGAGTCTATAATTGAAAACCCATGCAAAAATAAGTTTAAAATCGAAGGAAAATCATTTTTAAGCTTTACCAGGTAAAACCTTCGAAATACATTTTAAAATCAAGATTTGAAGTGGTTTTGATTATGAAATTAAGAAAAACTAATAATTATGTGATTAGGAACATTATTCAAGTTAAAAGATATTAAATTGGGGCTTAATTTGAAGAAATCCAATTTTGTACCATCGGGGCCAAAATCCCCACTATCAACTTTCAAATTCAAATTATAAGAAAAAATCTAATGTTAACGGTTGAAGGAATTAGTTGAAATGAGTGTAATTGAGCTTACCCAAGATTAGAAATAGAGAAAATTACTCAAAACCACGAAACCCTAAGCTCCAAGTTTTAAAATTGGTGAAAAATAATGATACATGGGTATTTATACTTAGTACCTATGATCAAGGACCATACATTACCATCACAGTACCTCGCCTGTCAAAGGTACCACGATCGTGGGCAATGGTCACAATCATGACATCCTGACTGCTGGCTCTATCACAATTGTGGCACCATTTCGCGATTGCAGGTGCACTAATTGGGGATTTTAGATCATTTTGATTCCTCGCTGGCCCTTTGAGATTCATTTATAATCCCATGAATGCAAATAAACAAATCTACTATATCAAATTCGATGCTCCAGACTCAATGGTGATATCATATTTTCAAAAATACATTATTTTCACACAGTTGACCCCAAAATCAAAAATCAAAATTTTCCAAATTGAGGGTCTAAATGAGAATTAAAATCCATAAAACCAGAACAAACACATTACAAATATTATGGATCTGCTAGCGCAGTCTATTTTTCAGCCATCGTATAGATCAAAACATAACCAGAAAAGTCCATAATAAGGTACTCAAAGCCACCAATAATCACAATATCATAGAAATAACACCAAAATGCAATGGGAATCGTGACAATCAACTCCACTCTTTAGAAATACAACAATTCAACTTGGGGATGGGTAAAATTGACAAATCACATAAAAAAACATTTTTCATATATTTTATCAATATTCAGGTTGTTACACTAAAAGAGATATGAAAGATCAACAATCATCCCACGACCTTGTAGTATATGTACATGAGCTACTATAAATCCAAAATAGTTCTAAAAAGTCAGATACAATCTATCTCAAAAATCAAAGACTAGACATAGAAAATTAAAGGAAAAAGGGTCAACTCCAACTCTAAGAGCTCACCTTATTTCCTAAATCTTCTCAGCACGAACGTTATGTCTATGGTAGTTACTATTACTCAGATCTGGACCAAGAAGCTATAAAAGTGTTGTATGACTACCAAACCGTGTGTACTTAGTAGCATCATCGAATAACAGAGATAAATCATGAAATAAATATGACAGGATACAAGATAGAATAAGCTAAGTCAAGGTAAAAGGGTAAACCTGAAAATAAGCTCCAACATTACTGCGCATAAGTAAATAAATAAACATTGAATAAAGTGTAACAATCACACAATTATAACTATTAAATTAGCCCCCCATAAGACAATAAGTACGTAAAATTAAATAACCCAATGCGGGACCCCTACAAGGAAAATAAATGACTGAAGATCCATAACTTTAATGAATATCAGTTCTAACCATCAAACCTTCCATATTGTATCATATCATTCCCACCCAACTCTCAATGATAGATTTGAACCATAATTCATACCTTCATCATCATGACAACATCAATAATATCAACATTATAAAATCATTTGCCGAACTCAAGTCAAAACACATAATATCAATGTAACCATCAATTTCTTTAGTTGAATCGGAACTTATATTATTACTATCATCATTAATTGTCAGAATTGAATTGAAATTCATAAAAATAGACCATATAAATAAATCGTATCAATCAAACATGTCTATAAGCTAAGTCAATAAACTACATCAATGCAAAATGAGCATAATCATTAAGTATTAAATCTTCCCAAAGTCCCAAAATAAGAATTACTAATGGTACAAAAAGTCTAAATAAGTCTATAAAAGCTAACACAAGTCATGGATTAAGATTGACCAAAAGGGCCCACTTCTATTCCCAAAAATTCATTTTTAGGTAAACTCTACCCCGGACTATGCTAAGCTATGTAAATTTATTTCTAGATGTTAAATAAGCCATAATTATCCCTAATATAGAAATTCTTCCTAAAACATGAGCAACTAAGTTAATTTCCACCTAAAATGTGAGCAACTAGGTCAATTTCTATTAAATTATGGTTCCAAGGCCTATACAATCCAAAAAATACTAATCATATGAATTATTCTTCCAGTACCTAAGTACCATCCCATATCTATAATATTATCATAATTATAATATGAATTAGCTTAATCTATGAATTACCATCTTCATATGAATTTGGTCCTTCCAAAACACGATTTACAATACTGAAAAGGGCATTATTTGCACATCATCCGCAATAACACAAGGATTCAAGATTCAATTTTAAGATTTATTCAAGAATTCATTCAATTAAGGTATGCAAAAAAATCATCAATGGTTTACTTTCACCCATTAAGCCCAAAAACCCTATTGTAACTAGAGAGTATTAATCTTATTCTACTTCATGAAATTAATCCATGGATTCCTTGTCAAATCAATTAAAATTTATGTTTACAAGTGAATTAAGCTATTTCATATTTTGAGTTGTAAGAATTCATGCCATGTTCCATCATTTTTATTTTAAATCCCTAAGTTATGAATTTAGCCATGTAATTATGTTTTTTTCTCATGCCTAACCTATTTCCATGTTCAGATTTATGCTTCTCACTTATTGGGTAAAATGATTATACCTTGAGTGATTTAACCATGTCTTCATACTAAAGTTTTAAGCTTGATATTGTATGATATGATCATTTGGTACTGGTGGATTATGAGCACCCGGTACCTATGTTCTTTACATGATTTTAGATTTTAATGTAACAAGTCAATTAAGCCATGAACCTTATTATTATCCTTAGATAATTATTGTCATGATGAGCACTATTAGAAATAACATTCAATTGAATTTAGTTCAGTTTAGTGTCCATTCTGTTGGGAGAAGGATTTAGCACCGAGAAAAAATAGGGATGGCGGCTCCCCTTTAAGTTTAGGTGGAGTCGTTAGTAGCAGTCCCTGAGTTCCAGAACTACAGAGCCAGCGTAGGATATCAGATGTCACCCATCCAGTAAGGCTTGACTTTCTCTCAGGAGTAGCTAGTGATCTTAGGATTACCACCCTGTTCCTTCGGGACAATAAATTAGTGAATCCACATAACCAGTGTTAGTACCGGTGGCATAGTACTGACATCCTTCCTGAGGTTACAAGTTGGAAACCGATTAGCTCAGATAGAGGAATATTGGTTATATGATACCTCACACAGTCTTAGTTCAGTATTTAGAGTACGTCAGTTAAAGTTTACATGACCAAGTATACATTTATTAGTTATTCATACTTTAGATATTCAATTATTAAGACTATTTTAGTACATGATATTACTTGGTCTTGCATTCTAAGTTTTACATGTTCATACTTTCATGGTCAGTATCCATATATGATCCTTGTTTCAAATTTACAGCATGTTCAGCTTTACATAAAATTCACATACTGTATTCGTGTTTTACTACTTTCTAGCTTAAATTCCACTTATTCACAAAGTAAAAATTTAAGAAACCAAGTATAGTCATTCACGAACTGATCAAATTATGTTTGTTACGCATGTTTTAAGATACTTAAGCTTTCAGTTGATTTTAGTCTCTTGGTGAGTCCACTTACACTTAGCGTGTATGTCTTAAGATTAAGTATCTATTAAGTTTTACTTATTGCATTCACCCCCACTTAATCAATACATTCTAAAGTACTGATCCACATATATGTCAATGTGATATATTGTCTCATAATGTAGGTACTAGTTGTAGCCCACACATTATAATCAAATAGTATGCAATTTCCTTCCAACAAGTGATGAGTTTTCTTTTTTTGGGGACTCTAGTTAGTTGCAGTTCATGTGTTGTTCTTTTATTATTCATATGTATTGATTATTAGTAGTTATAGGAATGTCCCAGCAATCTATAGTCAGTATAGTAGAGGATTAATAGATAGTCAACCAGAGTTATTACATGTAATTCAAGTTTCTTTCTTCAGTTTTATCAAATTGTGGAAACTCTTTGCCATTTATAAATTTTGTTTCCTTTATTATTTTTTACTGTAATGATTCATATAACTGTTCATATAGTTTATAAGGTAAAAAATGTGGCCCGGTACACACCTATACTTCACGAGAGTCCTATCACCCCCTGAACTATTCAAAAATGATATTTTTACCTCCCTAAATGCTTACGTGGCAAAGAAAGTGAATCTCACTCTCCTTGAGAGAGTGAACACTGAAAATAAAAATAAAAATTTTATTTTTGAATTTCTTATATATATATATATATATGCATTCCTGTATTCCTCTCTTTCTCTCTATTTTCTCTTCTTTCACCATCTTCATCTTTCTCATTTCCATCTTTATTTTTTAATCTACATTTTCATTTTTGTGAAGAAGGATAAATAATCCCAAGTGTTTCTGTCGGAATGGTTTCACAGTCGCCAATGGAGCTTGTTCGGCCACCATACCAGTTTTATAATGAATATAACAGTGATACACATCAACCCCATAGACAATTACATACATATGCATCACACAATTCTCAGAAATTAGAAAAAATCAAAGCGATCCTTGGTGTAAGTTTGAATGAAAAGTGGGAATTAGTTCAAAAAATTATGTCTCATGAGGATTTCAGATCGAGTGAAATGATTTCAAGCCATGAAATTAATATTATATCTCAAAATCAATATTCATATTTAAACTTATTTTTTCTTTTTTTTTAGCATCAAGATTAATTTTAGAGTTGTGCAAGTTCTTGATTTTGTCTATTTTAGCATCAAGAATGGATTTTGTGTTGTGTCATTTTTTAGGTTTGTCAATGATGATGAGACAAATGTTGGAGAAGTATTGAAAGAGATGGGAGAGGATGATTTTGTGAGGGATATTGAGTTATTTGGGTGGGATTTTATTGAGGATTAATTGAAGGAAGATGAAATCATCATCTTCAAGTGAGAGTTAATTGATGTTTTGGGTTCCATGGATGAAGTTTTTCCATTTGAGAAGATGTTTATATAGGCCTTGAAAAAATAAGAAAAAAGTAGGATAAAAATGATTTCTTATATCAAAAAAATAACAATATTAAGTGGAATTAGTTGATAGGCACGTGCAGCTCACTTGATTGTATAGATCTGCGTATGAATTTTTAGACAGGCATATATTTCATTTTCAAATAGTTCAAGGGGTCATAGGACCCCCGCAAAGTATAAGTATGTAGTTGGGATTTGGGATAAAAGTTAGGGGGACTTTTGGCCATTTTCTCTTTTTTGAAAGGTAAAATATTCATTATTCAAAATAATTGTAGTTGATTTTATAGTAGTATTTCAACGTAAATGCTTCATCTTACACATTAATTTTTTGGGTATAGATTGTAGGGCCATTTCAAGTTTTTTATAGGGAACAGAATGCAAGAAAAAGGTACCATAGCTGAAGGCTAGTTAGTTGAAGAAGCTTTTACTCTTTATTCTCATTATTTTGAGGAAATTGAGTCAAGGTTAAATTGACGTAACTGTGTAAATGATGAACCAAGCCAAAATGAGGCTTCTGAAGAGTCAAGTATGTTTCCTTAACAAGGTAAGAATGTTGGAGGCATCATAAAAGAACTACTAACTTTATTTGGAGAAAACACATGCTCATTGATTTGTGTTACTTAATTGTGTGGCCGTGAAGCCATTTATTGAGTAAGAAATGTGAATTTATAAGATATTTTTTTAGTAATTTGATTTAAATTGCTAATTATAGTGCATTTATAGTTAATTTAGAGATTACATAAAAAGAAGTACAAGAGGTTGAAGACTTTCAGCGATAGAAGTAGAGAGAAGAGTTAGCAAAAAGTTCCCTTATTGGTTTCCTAAACGAGTAAGTGAATGATATTATAATGTTTGTTTTGGTATAACTTTCTTATATCATTTTAGAATAATTGAAAGACCCCTTATTTCATGATTTTTTCCATTTCTCACCCATTTATTGAAAACTAATAGCTAAATAGTGAGATTGAGTGGGATTGAAGTTTGTGCGTGTTTGTGAAGCTTGGTTAAGATTTGAGGTAATAATTCACCATATTTTTGGTGGATTTTGTTGATTTCTTCCTCAAAACTTAAAAAACATGTGGTCTAGATTTTAGCCTCAATGTTTCTTGGATTTAACCCATTTTTAGGGTAATGATTCCTTGAACACGTAAGAATAATCGGTTGATTTCATAAATACAATTTTCATGAGTGGGATCCACCTGGGTTTTGTGATCTGATCTTTGGACCCAAAGCACAATGGTGCAATATGAAATCATTATTCTCATATTGATGAGTAGAATGTGATTTTGATAGCTTGGCATCTTGAGAAGGCTTCTCGGAAGGGAAATATAGTAATTTAGCAGATCATTAAGATTTCTTTGGTAACGAGGTAGGGTATATTTATCCCTTTTTAGATTAAGCTATTTCGTAGTCCTCTTAATATATTATGTTATATTAGGATGAGTTTTAGGTGTTGCATTGATGAAATCAAGATTTGGGTTAGCTGGATCATTTAGGCTATTTTAAAATCGTAGAGTTGAAATACATGACTTGTTTATTATGCGTTAGATGAATTAGGCTTCATGTATCATTCTTCGCATGAGAACGCCTTCGAGCACTAAAGTTAGATAAAAATGCTTTAGAAACCTATTCTTTGGGTAAGATTGGCCTTAGTTTCTTACACTAATGGAAGTTGCCTTAGTTGCTACTTTTATTTAGCTATAATTCTTGGGAAGAATCTCTACCTTAGGGCTAATAAGGATTGCTAAACTTATAAGAGAAGATTTAGATACCTTAGCCTACTTTGGGGTAGAACTTGCCTTATAATGTTTTTTTAGGATCTAGAAGTGGGTTATTTGATCCACATTATGTCAAGATTGATGAATAGTTCAGTTGAAAAACTTATACGTTTATTAAATGCCAAGATAATGACCTTTTGAGGCAATATTGAGGAATCTTTCGCACTAGATGGTTATGGTAAGATGACATTTGAAGTAATGTTCATAGACTAATGGATTATATTATCACTTATGATATTATGATATATGAATCATGTTGAATCAAGCTATTGTTTATGCCATGTATAAGCTATATATTATGTTAATGGTAAAGCCTTTAACCATGATATTGATATGTTATTTCCAATTCTATCACTTATTGTTATAATCCTGCTAAAAATTTATGCTTGTAATCATGCTAGAAAAAATTCTTTTCAATGATGTTAGTAATTGTGTTATTAATTATGTTAGAAGTCATGCTTATTAATATTATGATATATTATGCTAGAATTAATGATACTAGACTATATTATCACTTATGCTATTGATTATGCCACCTACTATAATGATTGTCTATCGGTTCGAGTCCGTACATATACTATATATACCCGATTTAATTCTTAAAGATGATGTTTGTGACTCCCTAGGTGTTGGCTGCTGAAAGTTCTATGTTTTTAAACTCATTTTACTGACTATGACACCCTACGAATCGTAAGGGATCTTGATGGGTCATAGTACTCAAATCATAGGGTGTTCGATGTGATTTGCCTGAGTTGCTGCCTTCATGATGACCTAAGGTAACGATTTGTAATGACTCATTACGAGTCGTATAGCCTCCTTCCGTAGCCAAACCAGTATCACGCTGAAGGTGTTCTATCTTCAGTATGACTAGAACGTAATGAGTCTTATGGTCCATTCGTAACTAGGAAAATATTGATAGCCCTAGACATTGTCCAGCCTACTACTAAGGGCCACGTGTTGTAGGTTGACCCAACGAGTCTTAAGGTCACTCATAGCGATTGGGTGACAAATTTTCCGTCTTTTATTTGAGGGGAACATTGGACATTTCCCTGTTTACCTACTTAGACCTCATGTCCATAAAACACCTTTGGGGTATTATTTTAACACTTTACCAAAATCAAAAATCCTCTTTACTATCTCAAATTCTCTCAAGCAAAGAAAGCTAGGGTTTTCTAAAGGTTGAGTATCTAGGGGTCAATTCAAGGTTTCTTCTCCATAATTGAGAATCCTTTAGGCATTTTACTCTTCCCCGACTATTACTTTGTAAAAGTATGTATTTTAAATAGTTATCCATGTGGTTCTAATGAGGATTTTGGAACATGGGTTGGGGGTTTTAAATGATTATTTTTTAATAATGTTTCCCATGGTTTATATATGATTGTTCATACTTTATTTATTTTTTAGAACTTGTGGTGTGCATGGTCATTGTGAATAAACTAGGGGATTGTGATTTCCCTAAATTTTATGAATATTGACAATTGAATTGATAATAACCTTAACCCAATTTTTATGAAAGTGATTTTGATTACAAATATAATTGCATTGAACTACTTTCGAAACAACTGCATGATATAAAAGGTAGTTGAAATACAATGGTTTTGTTTAGTAGAAAGTGGGAGTTGGTGTTCCCCTACCTTGTATGAATGATCAAAAGGAGTTGCTCTCCCGAGTTTATGGAATTCAATTGGCATATTGATAATATCTTACAAGTATAGTTGGTATGACATTACCAATACTATATGCGTAAATGAGTATTATGGTTCAATGAATGGGAACACGTGATAAATATTTTAATGGGGATTAAAAGAGGGTTGTGTATCTAGGCTGTGAAAGTGGCAGTCCCTAGGACCAATACTAGAAACTATATTTGGCGCTGCGGTTGTCTAAATTTCTTGGGGTCCGAGTCCCCTTGCTTATGATCAGGTGGTTTGATTCCCTCTTATTATATTATTGGGATGTTTGTGTTCCCTATTATGCATTACATGATTGGGTTCTTAAGTCACCATAGTATATGGTTGGAAAGTTCGAGTCCCCTATGAATATATGTAAGATTATTCTCTGGTTTGTGTAGCTACACATACTGGGGCCTGACCAGGAGTTAGACTTAGGTCTCATATAGCCCATGGGTACTGATATATAACTGTTACGCTACACAACCCATATTATGATTTTAAAGTGCATGTTAAGCCTTATTCCCTATCCTAGCATTTTATATAAGTATATACATGTATGCACACATGTATGTTAATATGTATATTCAGTAAAACTAGATTTTGAATTGTCATTACTTTATTTATATTCCTGAGTTACATGCTAGTGCTCAACCTACTAACTATCTATAAATGTTGTATCCCCACACAATCAAAGTCCATAAGCAATCCTACTCTTCCTACGCAGTGTTAGGTGGATAGATTGGTTCGTTGGTCATATGCAGTTAAATAGTGAGATTTTATTCTCAGGAAGACTCGATCATTCTATTGGTTTCCTATCATAAACTAGAACTAAAGAGTTCACATTAATATTATCATTGTCATTATCATTTTAAAGGTTAGGGGCATGTCCCATCGTTGGTTATTTTTAGGTTAGTATAGTCTCTATGGATATTACTGTGGATTAGGTATTAATGTAGACATTCTTAGACATCTTTGAGTTATTAATTTCATATATTTTTGTATGTATGGAATTTAGTCACTACTAGGTGTTAAGTTCTGTGTTGACTAAGCAAAATTTGTGGTCTTAGGTCCTCGATGAACTTGGGATACCCATCATGGACATGCCCTAGTTTGGGTTGTCACAATATAATATCAGAGCCTAGTTTAGTGTCATTGGGTATCTACAAATCCTTGTCAAGTAGAATCTCTTTTATGGGTGTGTAGTGTGTCATACTTATTTGGGAGAGGCTACGAGACATTTAGGAATGTTTTCCGTTTATTGTTATTCTACTTTAGGTCTATAGAGTCTAGGGTGGTGAAATCTTCTCTAGTATCATTATTTGCATTTTCAGATCATGCATCCCTGAAGATCTAGCACTTGTGAAAACTCATTTGTCCCACCTGAGGACAATGCAGATGGAACTCATCTTGCATATGTGGAGTAGACATGATCTAGGATCCTTGATTCTGATTGACCCCATGGATTTCCATCGGTTCTCTCTAGTCCTCCTCGAGTTCCTTGAGCTAATGATATTTCTAACCTGATGCCTTAGGGTGAGGTGTCTAATGCTGACTTTCGCTGCTCTATTCATCTGCTAACCTAAATAGTGGCCTCTTTATCCCACTGATATGGTCCTATTAATAGGATAAAGTGTTAGGAAAAGATGAGAGAGAGTCATAATAAAAAGTTTTGATATCCAGAGTAAGGTAAAGACAAAAAATAGAATTGCAGGCATGGAAAATAGTGTTCTAAGAATAGGGATTGGGTGAGTGTCGATGTTCTTTTTAGTGCTCCATATCCAAGGTCTTCTGGTGATCATCACTTTTATACCAACAGTGGGTTTTAGGCGTAGATAGCCCAGGTTTGGGACTGTAGAGCTCAGTCATACCTACCTTATCCCCTCCTTATAAACATTGTGGATGGCTTTTCCATGGTTACTGCAGTAAAGGGAGGAACTTGTCCTTTGATTATGGTCAACCTATTCATATGCGACAACATTTTCCTTCTGCTAATATTGCTACAGGAGCTAATAAGATTCTAATATCTAGTTCTTCATTTTTTACACCAAAAGGTGCTACTTCTTGTACCGGCACTAGACAAAATTATCATTGTACTCTTTTCACCTGTCAGGAATCTGTGGAATCTCCTAATTCTATTACAGGTAAATTATTACTCTTCTCTTGTGATATATACTATTTGCTTGATTCGGGGTCTACCATTTATTATGTGACCCCTTATGTGGCTATTTATTTTGGTATTGGTCTCGAGTGTAATCAGGACCCCTTTTTTTATGTCTACCCCAACGAAAGACTCTATTGTGGCTAGAAGAGTGTATAGGGGTTTTATGGTATCTCATATGGTAGGGAGACGTTAGTATATCTGATTAAGTTGGACATGTTAGAATTTAATGTAATTTTGGGGATGGATTGGCTGTACTCGTCCTATGCATCTATTGACTGTAGGACCCAAATTGTTAGTTTCCAAGCCTCGAATGAATCAATGATTGAGTGGGAAGGTAGTTCCTTAGTGCCTAAGGAAAGGTTTATTTTTTATCTTAGTGCCCGAAAGTTTATTTTCAAGGTGAGTCTTTATAATTTGGTTCGAGTTAAAGATTATAATATGGAGGGTCCTTCATTGCAATCTATTTTTATAGTCTGTGAGTTTCCCAAAAGTGTTCCCCAATAATCCTCCTGGTATTCCTCCCGATAGAGAAATTTACTTTTATATTGACCTTCTTCCAAATACTCTCCCTATCTCTAATCCTCTTTATAGAATAGCTCAGGCTGAGTTGAAAGAACTTAAGAAGTAGTTGAAAGATCTTCTTGATAAGGGTCTTGTATGCCCTAGCATTTGTCTGTGTAGTGCTCACATCCTCTTACTGCATAAGAAAAATAGTTCCCTCTGGTTATGTAAACATTATCAATAGTGGAATAAGGAATTTAGTGCGACCTATTTGTGCAGAGAACTAGTATATTACATGACATACTTTGTTTGTGGTGCATGATTGTTGATAGACATTAAGATTGAACTTTAGAGGTTGATTGTGTTGAAAAGGAAGTTGGCTCAAGGAAAGTGATACCAGATTTATCTAAGTAAATTGGTTGGCTTGATGGGATGTATGAAAGAGATTAGGTTGAAGATGTATGAAATAGTAGAGTGGGTAATGGTGATACATACAATAGGTCTAGAGTTAAAGCGTTGAATTGGGGTTAAGTCATTGGGTAGGTTAAAGTAAATATTTTATTAGATTATGCCGTGCCTCAATTAGCATCTTCTTAGATGATATTTGAAGTATGTAAATGCAAAGTGTACATAGTTCATGTTATTGATATCTTAGTGTGGATGTGTATGATCATGAGGGTGTGATTCGTAGGGTGATAGCTATAGGGGCAAACAAAGGTTAAGATGATTATATATGGAGGGTAGTATTTTGATATTACAATTTTGAGGGGGAGATGATGAACTACTACTGAACTTAAAATTTTCTCATGATGGAGAGTTTCAGGGAAGATTCAAGGTAAATCTACTCCTATTTTAGTGGTTCCCTCTTATCTCAGTTAGGAGGGAATTCTACCAATGTCTTGCATATTCAAATTATGCTTAAGCCTAAAGTTTGAGTTCTCGAAAAAAACTTACATCCATAAACTCGTGTCTCACTTTATGCTTGGTTCTAAGGAACTAAATGTTCTTTTTGTTGCCGATTAATTTTATGTCATCTCCTAGACCAAAGTGACCCTATATATGCAAACTCGCAACCATTCCCAGTCCTTAGAATATGAGGGAATAGTTTCAAGCGGCAAACTTTTCCTACTTCTTTAATATACAAATCTCAGTTTAATGTTATATGACCCATGATGTATGCACTCTTGTTTCTCATCGTGGCCAATCTGAAGAACTCAGGTTAACTTATGATAATGCCGAAAAAACCCTTTACTTATGATATAGGTGGATTCGATAAAGAGTTTTGTGACTAGTGTTGTGCATCTCATTTCATAGGTTAACTTTGAGTAGAAAGACTGATGGGAGTCAAAATTGAGACGTAACCCTCCCATCCTTGAGGCATGTACTCTAGTTCCGTAGTGACCATTCTTTTGGGTAGTAGAGTAGTGGCTATGGAAGTGTAGAAGTGCTATATATAGAGAGGAGTAGGCGTTCTCTGATGTGAAAAATTTAGGGTGGAGGAAACTTCTTAGGAAACTAGAGAGGATGTGAGATCCAAATACCCATTGTTGTTCCTCATTCTAGATACTCGTGCTTAAGGTATGTGTTAATATTACCCTTTTTGTTTTCAGGATTTGTGAAAAAAAATTGTGATTTCCTCAAGAACTTTGTTTACTGTCATTGTTAAAGGTAAGTATGGGTCTGTTTCGGCATTAAATCATGCTAATGGATTCCTTGACCTATAATTCAAGGATGAATGATCCTATAGGGGAGATTGTGACACCTAAGGTGTTAGCCACTGTAATTTCTATGTTTTTGAACGCACTATCCTAACTACGACTTACCCTATGAGTCATAGGGGGTCTTGACGGGACATTGGACCCAAATCATATAGTGTCCAGTGATTTTTTCCTAAGTTGCTGCATTTGTGATGACTAGAGGTAACGAGTCATAAAGACTCATTATGAGTCGTATAGCCCCGTTTCATAGACAAACCGGTATGATACCCTAGTTATTCTGTCTTGGGTACCACTTGAATGTAACAACTCATATTGACTCTTTACGAGTCGTATGGTCCTTCTATAACCATCCAATGTGGATGTCCCTAGATACTATCCAACCTATTATTAAGGACCATGAGTCGTAAGGTCACTATAACGACTATGCGATAATTTTTAAGTCTTTTATTTAGGGGTACTTTGGACATTTTTCTCTTTACCAACTTAGACAACACGTCTATAAAACACCTTTGTGACATTATTTGAACACTTTAACAATATAAAAAATGCTCTTTACTCCCTCAAATACTCTAAAGTAAAGAAAACTAGGGTTTCATCAAGATTGAGCATCTAAGGCTTAATTCAAGGTTTCTTCTCTATAATTGAGAATCCTTCGAGCATGTTACTCTTCCCTAACTATTACTTTGTAAAACCATGTGCTTAAAATAGTTATCCATATGGTTCTGTGATGGTTTGGGAACATGGGTTGGGGGTTTTGAATTCTTGTTTTTGACTAATATTTCCTATGGATTATATATGATTTTTCATGCTTTATTCATGGTTTTCAACTTGTGGGGTTCATGGGCATGGTGAATAAACTAAGGGATTCTGATTTCCAAATTTTTTTTGAATATTGACAATTGAATTGATAATAATCCCAATTAAATTTTTGTGGAATTAGGTTTAAGTATGAGTATAACTGTATTGAACTACTTCTGAAACAACTGAATGATATAAATTCTTAATAACATAATGATTTGTTTTAATGAACAAAGGGATTTGGTGTTCCCCCATATTATATTAATGAACAAAGGGAGTTGTTCTCCTGAGTTAATGTAACTGAATTGGCATGTTTATGATACCTTACAAGTGTAGTTGGTATGGAAATACCAACATTGTATGTCTGAATGTGTATTATGATTCAATGAATGAGAATGTGTGATAAATGTTTTAATGGGGCTTGAAAAGGGTTGCATAACTGGTCGGGTGCTTAAGTCACCTTAGTATATAGTTGTGATGTTTGAGTCCCCCATATATATATATATATATATATATATATATATATATATACATATATATATTTATTCTGTGATTTGTGCAACTACACGTACTAGGGCCCGACTATAAGGTGAGATCTTGGGCCCATATAGCTCATGGGTTCTGATATATGACAGTTAAGCTACACAACCTAGGTTGTGATTTTAAAGTGCATATTCATCCTTGTTCTCTATCCTAATATTTTATATTAGAATATATATGTATGCATACATATATATGAACATGTACATTGAGTAGAACTGGATTTTAAATTGTCATTACTTTATCGGTATACCTGAGTTACATTCTAGTGCTCAACCCAATAACTTTCCCTAGACGTTGCATCCCCACGTGATACAGGTTCAGAAGGCAATCCTACTATTTTTGCCCAGTGTTAGGTGGATTGGATCGGCTCGGCGGACATTTTTAGTAAATTTGTGATCTTCGATTCCCCGAAATACTTGATAATTCCCTCTATTTCTTTTCACAAAGTAGAATTAAATAGTTCAGATTAATACTATCATTGTCATTGTAATTATCAAGGTTGGGGGCATGTCCTGAAGTTGGTTGTTTTCGAATTCATAGAGGATTTGTGGATATTACTATTAATTGGGTATTAATGTTAACATTCTTAGATATCTTTGTGTTATTACTTTTCTATCTTGTTATATGTCTAGAATTCGGCTGCTTCTAGGTGTTATATGGTGTGTTTTCTTGGCAAAAAGGGTGATCTCTGATCCTCTGTGGATTTGGGATACCTATCACGGCAAGGTCCAAGTTTGGATTGTGAAAATATGGATATTTATTATATCCAATTTTATTCCAGAGGATGATTATGATGAAACATTGATACACGAAAAGGCCAGAGGATGATTATGAGGATAGACTGATATCCAGAAAGGCCAGAGGATGATTATGATGATACATTGACACCCGACAAGGCCAGAGGATGATTATGATGATACATTGATACCTGAAAAGTACGGAGGATAATTCTGATGATACATTGATATCCGCCAATGCCAAAGGATGATTATGTTGATGTACCTATCTGTATATATATGGTGGATATTTTTTAAGTGACTAATCATGACTAGTTGATAAATGAGGATTAGTTTTTAAAGTACGATAAGTTAATAGATAATTTTAGTTCATAAATGATGGTTATCTTATAAGTGGTGATTAGTGAATAGGTGGTGAATATTTTTAAATGATGACTAGAGCTTATATGATGACTAGTAATCAAATAAACTAGTTAATAAGATATGGTTAGCTAATAAATGGTGACTAGTGAGTATCAATGATAAGGTTTTTAAATGATGATAATATTATGGAATGTGGGTACTTTATCGAATGTTTGTAAATTGTATAACCATGGTTAAGCGACAATGAAGGTTAGATATAATGTTGGTTGACTGCTTTATTCTATTCTTTAGTGTTCTCTCCAGGCATATAGGGATTTGTGATAAGTTATTTATTTTTTCCCACTAATTGGAGCATGAGAACCAATTTCGTAGTTATAATTTCTTGTGTGAATGCTTTGTGATATATAATTGTTCTAGTTTATCTACTTATTATGCATTGTAGTGTTGTCATGTGTTGATGCCTTATGATATATTGTTATTTCGATTAAATTAATTATTATGCACAATGGTACTGGAGGTGATTTAGGTTAACTTCTGTACCTCGACTTATTTATGATAACTTGCATTATTATCTTACTTATATCATGATTTTTCTCAGTGAAACGATGATGCCTACGGAGTACCCATTGTTTCGGTACTCATGTACACTTCTGTGCCTTTTTTATGTAGATCCGTGTACTAATTGTCACAGTTGATTCGTGTTTGTATGGTGTTTATATCCGAATATATGGTGATCTATTGGAGTCTTCTTAGCCCATTTTGTTATAACTTGCGATATTCATTCTTTAGTTTTGAAACAGGTGTATTGACTATTCTAGATACTTGAGTTGTATTATTATTACTTGATGCTCTTGTACTGGTTGTACCAATTAATGGAATGGTATTTATGTAGTGACTACCTTTACACTATTTTTATTGTATTGTTTATTAATTTTGTTAGATTACCTATGAGTACCTTTTGTGGCATTTCCACCAAATTAACCCATTATGTTTTAACTCTGGGTTATGGTTTTTCATACCTATTGGAAGGATTGAGTAGGTTCCATCATAACTTGTAAATTGGGTTATGACATAACAGCTATAAATAACCTCTCAATGTTGAACTTGAATCAGAAGTCATATCATCATATATCGGACTTGAACCAGAACTCATATTATCATCTGATGGACTTGAATCAAAACTCATATCATACTTTGTCTGACTTGAACTGGAACTCAATGTCATAAATTTTTGGACTTGAACTGAAACTCATACTATCTTCTAAGAATTAATCTAGTGTAAAGTATCATACATCTAAACCACCACAGGCTAAAAAATGTAATAAAGTAATGCACAAGGCCTATTGAGTCTACATAGAACTAATAGAAATCCTTGCCTAAGGTGAGGCCTAAGGAGCCCACTTCTAACCCTAAAATTTGTTCTAAAGAAAATTCTACCCCGAACTAAGATAAGGTATCTAATTTTACTACTATATATTAAATAAGCCATATTTGAGTTCTAAGATACCAATTCTACCTAAATAAGAGTGGTTAAGTCAACCATGCCTAGTTATAGTCCCTTAGTAGGCTAAAATATCCAAATCACCCTAAATATATTTCCAAGACCTAACTATCATCCAAACTAGCATAATATCATATTCATACTATAGTGATGCCCAATCTAAGAGAAAGTTAAACCTAGCCTACCTGGATGCCGAAGAAGGACCAGTAGAGTCTACTAAATCAATAATTTCTCCTTCCGAGAGGCTTCCACATGATGCCATGCAATTAAAATTGTAATCTACTCATCAATACTAGAACAACGGTATCCTTATTGTATTTTTATGCTCTGGGTCCAAAATCACATCAAAATCTCATGTGGGGCTTGCTTGTGGAATCGCACTTTAGAAAATGACAAGGAGTCCCTCTATGATCAAGGATTATTTACCCTAAAGAAAGGGAAAATTTTGAGATCAAATGACACTAAAATCAACCCAAAAACACTAGCGAATTGGGAATAAATTTTAGCATGATCCAAGATTTTAGAGAAAACTTGCCAAGATTCGTTGAAGAAACGAGTAATCCAAGCTCGCAAACATCCCCAACACCTATCAAATCTTCCAATTTTCACACTCTCCAGGACCCAAGATCTTGATACTTAAAAAAATGTGGAAAAAATTAGGCAAAAGACACATTTAATGGCCTCCTATGTGCCACTTAGGTGGCCACTTGACCTCATAAGCGGTTCAGATATGTACCACCTAGGAGGTACCCTATGGGGATGCCCCTTCTATTAAAGCAAACAAAAAATTGCTTAACTGGCCTCATCTTTCGGAAACTCAGCTCTACTTTAGTAACGTGGCTAGCCACTTAAGTAGCCTCTGCTAAAGCGAACAAAGTGTTTTTTTAGCGGATATACCAACTAGGTGATGCACCAATTGAATATTTGAAAATTACGTGTTTCCATCGACCACTTGTTATTTATTATGAATCTCTTTAATGTAAACATAATAGTCTACCCTATAAATTTGGACATTCCAAACTCAATGATGCAATTAAAATTTCCATCTGGGGTCATTTCGACAGAATGTAGGCCCCACACCCATAGGGCATTTTTAAATCAAATTTTGACTAATAGCTAAAATTAGTCCAGAAGCCTTGGGAACCAAATTAAATGTCTCTCTAGTAAAAATTCAACATTACGGAGCTAATGGAATTGTTGGAATTTGCATACAAGGTTGTTAGCCTAAATTTTATGCCCAATAGCCAATACTTACCAATGATGACTTCAAAATAGTAAATTAGCGCTAAAAATAAAATGAACTACCGAAATGTCAGCTCCAGCAAGTTATAAAGACATAAGGAATCTATAGAAAATATCTAAATAGTGAAAATATGTGGAAATACCAAAAATGACCTGGAACCCCATTTTAATATCCACTACTTAAAGGACTTTCATCGCGATAGTAAAGGGTTTAGTTGTTCCTGAAGGCTTGAACTGGTTAGGATACTAGACTCATATATCAATTTTGATATCCCAAGTGACCTCCTCTACTGGCCATTGTCACCACCAAACTTTAACAATAGGAATCTCCCTAGAGAGAAACCACTTGATATCCTAAGCTATTATGAAGTGTAGCTCATCTACAAAAGTCAAATATATTATCTCACATAACTAAGTTTCACCAAATAACATCTGACGTATCAAGGATGTAATGACACAACATAAAAACATGGAAAACTTGATGAGCAGTGGTAAAACAAGGGGGAAAGGATAACTCTCCACCTCTCCAGTTGTGCAAAGTATCTCGAAAGGTATAATATATCTAGTGTTGAGCTTGCCTTTCCTCTAAAGCCTTATCATGCCCTTCATGGGGGATACTTAAAGGAAAACCCAATATCTAACTCCAAACCTCAAGGAATGAAGTCTACGATGTACATAAGACTTCTGCCTACTCTAAGTTGCCCTTAAACTATCCTAAATCACCCTAACTCTATCCAACAACTCTCAAATCAGGTCAGTACCATGAGGGCCTAACCTCAGAGGTCTCAAACCATCTAATATGAGATCTATAATGCCCACCATATCGTACCTCAAATTGTGCCATCTCAATACTTTAATAGTAGCTATAATTATATACGAACTCCGTCAAATTTCAAGTGCCTCTCCTACTGAAATCCACGATCTATAACAGAAGCTTGATTCATATCATCAAGAACCTGTAGAGTTTGCTTCAACTTACCATCAGTACGAGGGTGAAAAGTGGTGTTGAGATCCAAAAACTAGAAGTGAAAATTGATCCCTAATTTGAAATGATAAATATACACTCTAGGTAAGTAAATTATCTCACAAGCATAGATACGGGCTAACCTCTCTTCATTGAGGCATTTGAATAGGAATAAAATATGACACTTTGGTCAATCGATCCACAATGACGTAGATGTCATTTAAACCACCAGAGGAATGAGGCAAACCACTAACAAAATCCGTGGTTGCCTAGTCCCACTTCCACTCAAGAATGGGCAATGTTTGTATAAAGCCCAGGATTCTGATACTCGACCTTCACCTACTGACAACATAGGAAATAAGCAACAAAGTCCACTATGTCACTCTTCATTCCATTCCACCAATAATGTTGCCTCAAATCCCCATGCATCTTAGTTGTCCCAAGGAGAGTAGAATATCTAGAGTTGCGAGCCTCAGACAAAATAAACTAAATAAAGTCAGAAATCCTCTAAATATAAATGCTCAACTATTATAATACCCTCAAAATTAATGGTATCCCTCCTTGACTAACTACTTAGCACATGATCCCAATAATACAAAGTCTCTTATCCTCAAACTGGCAACTCTTAATCTACTCAAATGTGGTGGACCTCATGTCTACACTAGCAAGAACCCTTCTAGGGTATTAAATATCAAGTTGCATAATCAAGTTTGCTAAGGACTAGATGTCCCATTCTAGAGGCCTCTCAAAAACCGAGATAGAAGCTAAACTACTCACATCCACTGCCTTCTAAATCAAGGCATCTACTACCATATTTTTCTTTACGGAATGATATAGAATAGAGATGCCATAATCCGTTAGTAACTCCATCAATATATGCTTCCTAGAATTAAGCTCACTCTAGGTAATAGGATGTTGAATACTAAAATTATCTGTGTAGATCTCAAAATGCACACCATATATGTAATGCCTCTGATTTTTTTCCAAAAGCTATCGCTGCCAACTCCAAATAATGAGTGGGGTAGTTTATGTCATGCACATTCAGCAACTCAACCAATAAATTATAACTCATCCCCATTGCATCAAGACATATCCCAAACTAACACTAAGAGTATCACAATATACGATAAATCCCTTTCCATCGATAGTAAGAGCCAATAAAGGAGATGAGGAGAGAAATCTCTTGAGCTTTAGAAAGCACGAATCATAATCCTCAGTACACTAGAAAGGAACCTCCTTTAACGTTAATTTAGTCTTCATCACTATAATATAACAAAAACCCTCAATGAACCACGTGTAATAGCTAGCAAAAAATAAATCTACAAACTTCATATTTAAATGTATTCCTAGACCAATCATGAATAGCCTCAATCTTTGCTAGGTCCACCATAATCCTATGCTCAGACAACACCTAACCTACAAATATCGCAGACGCAAGCCAGAACTCACACTTTAAGAATTTGTCAAGAATGCTGTGATCTCAAAAATTCTAGAGCATAATCTTTAAATGTTGCATATGCTCCCCCTGCTTATCAAATACACAAGAATATCATTCATGAACATAATAACAAAGGAATCCAAATAAGACCTTAACACGTGGTTCATCAGATCCATGAATGCTGCTGGGCCATTAGTCAACTGAAAATACATCACTAAGAACACATAATTGCCATCGTGAATTCAGATGGCTGTATTTGGGATGTCCTCAGCTTGAATCCTCAACTGATGGTAATCAAATCTCAATGTCAATCTTAGTGAACACTACTATGTCCTGAAGCTGGTTAAATAAATCACCAATGTGAAGTATATGATACCTATTCCTCACCATCACCTTATTAAGGTGCCTGTAGTCAATACACATACGCAAGGAACCATTATTCTTGTTCATGAACAAGAAAGGTTCACCCTATGGTGACATACTTTATGAAACCCCTGCTCAAAATATCTTGAAGTCTACAATTCAGCTCCCTAACCTCGATAGGAGACATACAATAATGTGTCATAGAAATAGGTCGGGTACTGGCTCAAGAATAATTATAAAATTAATATCACGCTCAAGTGGAAGACTAGGTAGATCGCTACAAAAAACATTAAAAAATCATGGACTATAGCAAAAGAGTCAAGCAAAGGACTCTCTATATTAACATCATGACTACAAGCAAGATAAGACTCAAAACCCATATAAGTCTCCTAGCTGGAACTAAAGAAACAATCCCCATCAGCTCGTGGCTAAAAGATCCACACAACACAACCCGGGGTATGCTAGGCATGGCTAAGGTAATAGGCTTGGCAAAACATTCTAAAAATGCAAAATGGGGGGATAACTAGTCCATTCACAGAATCACTCCAAAATCCACTATATCTAATATAATAAGATTAGCCTTAACTATCAAACTCTCAAATAGTCACAACACATGATCTATAAAACCAATCCAGTATTAAAGAATCACCTATGGGAGTAGATACACATAACAAAATATATAAGAAATCCCAGGATTACATTAAGCACGGTACATTATAAGATGATACATAAAAAGAAGTTGATCCCAAATCAAATAAAGTAAAAGAAAACTGATGGCAACTTTAATCATAATTATAATAGCAACATCTAAAGATTCTACCTCTGGTCAACCAAGTAAAACATATAAATGATATCACCTACTACCTGGTCGGGCACCTGACCAATCACCTATTCTACCTGCTTAAGGACCTCTACAAGAACCCTAGGAGCCACCCTGATAACTATGTATACCACATCTAGCTGGGGCTAATATGACACCAATTGGTGGAATAATCTGAGTTGTAGGTAGAACTTTTTTATGCCTAGGACACTCTCTAGAGAAATGACCAAAGGCCCAACTATCATTACCTATCCCAGGCATTGTAATACCAGAAGATTCGAACCGCCACAACTATAAAACACAGAAGATGAACCTCTTAGAGGTAGACCACTACACCGTCCAATATCTTACTATAGCTAGACTAACCTCCATTAGTAATCTAAAGTGCAACATGTACGAGCCTATAAGGCAGACCCTATGCTGATAAGGCTGGCATAGAAAGTACTTACCCAAAGAACTACTACCTTCGAATTGTAAGAAACTTTGGCTTCCTCTAAAACTGCCCTGATAACGCGACCTCTTATCGCTGCCCTTTTGGGTCTCACAATGTATCTTCTCCATAATTTGGAAATTATCAGAAATCTCAGTAAAGGACTTTTAGTAGCAACCAAACTATGTGTGTCTATGTGAAGATTAAGCCTTAACCCCTAAGTAAAACATTGAACCCACTCTTACTCGATCTATATTATAGAAGTAGCATGCTTATCCAACTAATGAAATCAAGCCTCATATTTCACAACATTCATGGAGTCTTACACCAATATCTAGATGATCTCTAAGGCAATGAGGCATATAATTCACTAGGAAATCCTTAGAGAACTAAGTCCATGTCAACGAGGGAGATCTAGTTGCCCTAGATTCAAATTAACTTCTCCATCAATGTTTATCCACCAAATCCAATTGAAAAGTAGTATAGTCCACACCACGAGTCTCAAATAGGCAAAAATTATGGATCCTATTCTTACAAGAAACTAAAACTCATATGCATCCTCATCTAATGCCTGAGAGAACCTAGGTAGAGTCAATGTTAAGAATCTACCCAACACATCTTTTCCTCAACTAAATTTTCAGCTAAACAACTATAAAAACTAGAGGAACCTCAAATCTGCTAGCTGCAACTATAGGTTATTGTCCTACCTTAACACTACTCTAGTTTGTAGACTAAGAACCATTATACGGTGCACCACCTATGAATCCGAAGAGATGAACCAATGCATCTCAGTGTAAAGATGAAGAAATAAACCTTAATGGAGCCTAGGTTTTCTTTTGGCCAACTACTAGTTGGGGTAAAGGAATCTCTAGTGCAAGAATAATGTCAGGTGAAGTCTTCTTATCCCAGTATCTATCTGGGGCTACATATCTAGTTTGTCCCCAACCTCCGGATCATTCTTATACGCTAGCAGAATCCCTAATCACAGACACAGGATCCTTATCTCGTATAGGAGTAGCATGCATTCTATCTATCTACGAAAACATAAAACCAAATAAATATTAGAACCCAACTCAAACTCTTAGCATAAAATTAGAGAAAAAAGTGAAGTTTTCTTAAGAATGTCCTATATCCTCCCAAAGATATGAAATAGATGCCATTTTTACAATCTGCGAGACTCTATAGATTCTTTCTCTTGGACTAATAATACTGGTGAACCCATCACCCTCATACTATTTTATCATGACCCAATTTTTGTGTCATAATGGCACCTAGTTTTACCCTTACCAGTAGCTAAGACAAACTAAAGACCAAAACTATAAGTAATGGGCTATTTAGTTGAAAGTGGCATAAATGATGGGAATGTACAAGAAAAATAATTACAAGCCATAAATCATTGATTAGTAATATAACAGAAGAGAAATAAAGAGAAATGATAACATCCCACAACCTAGTAATGTCAGTACAATACAAGTACTATTAAGTCAATATGAAATAGTCTCGAAAATGGAAATACTAGCAAATAAAGAAAAAAGATAAAAGGCAAATCTAGCTCCGAGATCTTACCCTATCTCTAACCTCTGACTAACATAATCCCGGCATCAGTGAAGCCACAAGTACTTGAATCTGCACAAAAAAAATATAGATGTGTGCTAAAGCCATTCGTCCTCAGTAGACATCATTGTCCAACTAAGAAAAATCATATTATAAATATAATAAAAATATATGATAAATAAGGAAAGTCAAGGAAAATGGCAAACCTAAAACAATGCTTCAAATGCTGAATGAAAACAACCATAATAATAAAAAAGAAAGTATAACTATCTCTACATAATTGGCCCTCATAATCCAGAAGGTACAAGTACACTAAATAATCCAGTGTGGACCTCTATAAGCCCGAAGGGTGCAATAAAGGAGAAATAGTAACAAAAATTATGTGAACTAACCATATATCAAATTTGAAACCATTAAAAATAACCTCTCAATGCCTAACTTGGAATGAAACTCATATCATCATCCTCCAAGCATGAACTGAAACTCATATCATAATCCTTTGTAATTGAACTGAAACTCATATCATTCTTTGTTGAACATTAATTAAAAGGCAATTCCGTAAATCGTTGGACTCAAACCGAACTCATACCATTTCCCAAGTATTAATATCGTGTAAAGTATCATGTATCTAAACCTCCTTAGGCTAAAAAATAGACTAATGTAATGTGTGAGGCCAATTGAATCTATATGAAACTAATAGCAATTCTTACATAAGGAGGGTTAAAGGGTCCCACTTTAACCCTAAAATCTATTCTAAGGAAAATTCTACCCCAAACTATTCTAAGGTATCTAATTTGACTACTAGATATTAAATAATATATATTTGAGTCCTAAGATAGCAATTCCAACTAAATACGAGTGGTTAAGGTAATCTTGCCTAACTTCAATCCCTTAATCAACTGAAGATCCAAATCACACTAAAGTTATCTCCAAGACCTTATTACCATCCGAAAACTAGAGAAATATTATATTTATACTATAATCAAGCTCAATCTAAGAGAAAGGTAAATATAGCTTACCTGGATGTCGAAGAAAGTCTGGTGAAGTTTGCTAAATCAATGATATTCCCTTTTGAGAAGCTTTTACATGATGAGACACTATCAAAATGATAATCTACTCATCAATACAATACCAATGGTACCCATATAACATTTTAATACTTCAAATCAAAAATTACATCAAAATCCCATATGGAACCTGCTTGTGGAATCACACTTTCGAAATCATCAATGCATCCTTCAATACTAAAAATTATTTACCCTTAAGAACGGGTAAGTTCTGACATCAAATGATACTAAAATGAACACAAAAAAGAATCTAGAGACTTTTGAATTAATTAAAGAATTATCCAAGAACTTAATAGTAACTTACCAAAATTCGAAGAATAAATGAGTAATTGTAAACACCCCATAAACTCCAAATGGATACCCTATGAATTTTCCATACACTCTAGGGCTCCAAGATCTTGAGACTTGTTAAAAATAAGGAGAAAATTAGGAAAAATATGCATTTAATAGCCTCTCAGGTACCGCTTATACGTCCACTTAATCGTTTAAGTAGTGCCCATAGGAACTTCCCTTTTCACTATAATGGACAAATAGATGCTTAAGAGGCCTTATCTTTAATGACCTGACTAGAAATCCATGGTCACTTAAGTGACCAGCTGGCTTCTTAAGCAACCTTTGCTAATTCGACCAAAGTATAATTTTAGCATATGAACTAGTTGGGCTATGCACTAACTGAAACATAAAAAATTGTAAGTTTCCACTAGCTCCTTGAGATTTATCTGGAATCAGGTGAATGCAAAAAACTATGCTACCCTATAAATTTTGATATTATGGACTCAATGGTACAATTAAAATTTCCATCTAGGATTGTTTTAACTAGATATGAGCCCCAAACCTATGGGTTATTTTTTATCAAATTTTGACTAGTAGATTGAAATGAGTTTGGATGCTTTGGGACCCAAAAAAAAGGTATACCTAGCCTAAATTTGATGTTTTGAAGCTTATAAAACTGTAAGAACTGGCTTACAAGGTCATTTGACTAATGTTTGTGCCTGATACTCAATCTATAAGAGCAAAGACTTCAAAGTAGGGAGTTGACCCTTAAAGCCAAACAAACTATCTAATAACTAAACTATCTACTTGAGAATGTCATAAATGAATTAAGCCAATTACATAAAAACTCCAAATAGCAAAAATGTGTGAAAATACAGAAAATAATATGGACGGTCATTACATTCAAGTAAGAAGAAGCCTTATCTTTCTTCCTTTATACAATTTTTAATTTAAGTTTGAAAACGCCCTCAGCGAGGTAGCCCTTTCTTACATGCATTTCATTCTTTCTTATTATAACATTTCTGACACAAATACACACATAAACCTATTTTTACAGTAAAGTGTTGTCGAAACTATGTTCTTCCTTATAGTAGGAATATAAAGAACATTGTTGATAATTAACACTTTGTTGGAAGTAAATTTTACGAATACCTTCCCACTTTCTACAACCTTGGCTTTTGGGTTAGTTTCCATGAAGATCACTCAGTGGTATTAAAAGTATAAAAAGCTTCTCCGTCCATATAAACTTTTTTAGTTTCTCCTAAAACAAAATACCATTTATTTGTATTTCTAACTTGATTGCATTGAATTATCATAGCATATAAATTTTCAAACATTTTGGTTGCTTCAAACATATTTATCTGATTTCGTTTTTATTCTTCTTTAAAACTTGATAATTTAGAGCTATGTTGCTAATATCACTATAATTGTAGCACTTGCCTTTGAATTTTTTCTTATTCCGCTCTTCTTCTTGTCTAGAAAACTTTTTCCTCTTCTTATTAGTTGAAGCATCGTCCTTAACAAGATTTGCAGCTATCATTGATTATGTTTTATTCATCTTATTATCCTCTTTTACCTTGAGACTAATCCAAATATCTTCCAAACCATACAATTGTTTTTCAACCATTCTTTTCCAACGAATGTGAGGATCTCTACTCGTGAACTTTTGTATTTTGAACTTGGTGTACCAAAGTAAAATTATTCACTGCCTTTCATTGAAGTACACACTAGAAACTATTTCTGGTTTATCTACTGACATCGTTATTGAACCAACATCTAAATGATTTAATGACACAACATTGGATGCCATTGGGAAACCACCATTCACAATCGAATCAACTTAGTGTCCATTTTCGTTCATCATTTTTCTATCTAGATTTGACAATCTATTTAGTATTTTAGAATGCTTACAATAAATACTTAGTCTTTAAAATACTTGTTTCTAGTCAACACTATAGTTTTCATGTTGTTAAATCATCAATAGAACAAACTTTGAAACTTGAAAAAGTTTTTAAGTTATTCAAATTATAATCATGTTCAAATAGAGTGAAATCCCATATATTTTAAAACTCCATAAACTAATCAAAGAATTTACTTGATCAGTGAAGTTCTTATATCCTTCGAACCAAATTTCCAATTTAATTTTTTAGTGAAGTTCTTTTATTCTTCTAATCGAGAGGAGTAGAAATCAAAACATTTTAGTCTCTAAAATATCAAATCCAATGTAGATTAATCAAGTACTTTATAATTTTCTTAAGATTGTTATTTTTTAGATTTAGTAAAAATTTGTATTTTTCAATAATAACTTCAAACACATGTTCAAAATAACATATGAACAATCAAATGAAGTTATAACTCTATATTCACAGCTTTGAACTTCAATGATAAGTTCAACCCATATTATAAACATCAAAAAAATGAAGCTCAAATTATTTTATGGAAAATAGCAAAATCAAATATTTAGAAAGAGTTCCAGATTGGAAGATTCAAGCCAACAAAAATTCAGAATGTTTCCTCAAGAAAATTTGAGGTTGTGAAATATATCCTCCCAGTATAAAATGAATTACTTCGATAAAATGGTGGTACCTCAATCTCTGTTGAGCTATGAATGTACTCAATGATTCATAAAACACACATGATTTTTTTAAGAAAGAGAAGTGTTTTCACTTCAAAATTTTCATGCCTATACATGAGGAAAAAATCAGGTTGGTTTTAAAAAATGCACTATTTTGGATAGTTTGGTACATATTGGTCACCTGCACCCGCATGTTGTCTTTTTTCTAAACATAGAAACTTTTATGCCACCTACGGACCCCATTTATGTATGTTGTAGGTGACTTGCATCCGTAGGTGGTGTTCTCATTTCAAAACATTGCCTCAAATTTTTTCATCCCTTCGAGATGTGTTGTGACATGTGTCTGCACATGCTTGTGTGTATCTGTAAATGGAGAATATTATTTATAGAATTTTTAATTAAATAATCATTAACTGTCAAGTTTTAAATGTTTTTTCCCAAAAAGATAATCACCCGATCGATCATTCAACTAATCAAAATCCAATTCCAAATTCAAAGCTGAAGTTGAGCCAGGCGAGCAACAACAATGATGACATGAGTATTGTCTTCTTTATTGTGTCTCTATCCATATACAAGATTACTTCTATTCTTAAGAACAAGGATTTTTCTTTCTCCCAACAATCTGAGAGAACATTTCTTTTATAAAGTGAATATGTTTCACTTTCCCTCCATTTAGTTTTTTCCATTTTCCATTTATTTTTCACTCGAAATCAACAATATTCACACATTTTAAATACCATACCTGAATTAGACAATGAACTTTTTTTTAAAAAAAATATTTATTTCCATTATTGCCCAAAGCTAAAGAAGTTGAAGATGTGTGTTGAAAAGTTGACAACCTATACTGTGAAATTTTTATTCTTATACACTTTAACTATTTTTCACCTATTTGTAGTTGTTACATGCTGATTATGAAGTGCAAAAATTATTGGCATGGTTCCCAACGCATTCAGGAGTGATTTGAAAGATTTGAGAATCTTACACTTTAAAAAGTATTAGTTTTATTTTAATCAATATTTTATTCTTTTAGCACCAAATGTTAATTTGGACAGTTTCATTTGATCCGAAATATCAATTTTAGGTTACTAGTGTGGGTAGTTCAGGCTTCGAGCCTTTATTTTACATTTTGACTCTTTATTAGAAAACTAATGAAAATGCCTAAATAGTGTCTCAGAGGCAAATTTATTTAAAATGATTTCTTTTTGATTACCAGACATTGACTTGGAGTCAAGAACACCAAAAATATACTAGTATCATATATGGTTTACTTCTGTACGATCCCAAATGAATCTCACAAGTTTAATCGGGATAATTTCTACAATGATCCCAACTGCTGGTGTAGAATTTTGTGGTTCATCAGGCCCTTCATTATAATCATATAGACATGTGCTGGTTCAATTGGATAGGGGTGGTAATGGGACTACCAAGGGTTAATAGATAGGACGAGTTAAGTTGAATCATCATGGCCATAATCCCCAGCTACGCGGTCATAATGACCAAATTAATTATCGTACTATGTTGACCCCCACAATCGTCAGATGGGTTTCTTAATCATAAGGTACTATTCATAAAATAGTATAATTACTCCACTTTTCACTATTTCCATTATTTTAGCACCTTGAAACTTTTTGTTAGGGTGATTAAGGATATTCTTCAGCATTTGTGCTTGAGTAAGCTTTATTTCTATTAATTTGCAGTGATAATATAAACTCAAACGCTCTAGTTAATATAGATTTCAAAAAAGAATTTAGTGGTTTTGCCAGTAAGTTGTAAATTGGTTTTCTTTAATTTTAGCCTCATTTTTTAACTCATTTTTATTTGTATTTTCAACTATAGACTCTTATATTCTTAGAAAATATGCTTCTAAGATAATATTCTAGTTTTACCTCCTCTGTTTGGACTAAGTTTTCAAACACGTTCGAGATCTACGTTAAATATAGTCGATATGAGTATTATTAGCTTACTTAAAATACATTAACTCTATGTTTGAATGTTTTAGCTTATTTTGAGACCATTTAAATATGGAAGACTCTATATGGATGGTTTTAGGCTTGAATTTTTATCACTACAAGGTATGTTATATCTATCACTAGGAGATAGGTTATAAATTATTCTTCAGACTGAGATGGGTAGTTAATAAATAAGTAAAAGCATGCTATGAATTGACATATTAGACGTAAGAGTATTACTTTAAAATTATTATTGCCATTGTGTGCCCGTATAGGGTCTTATATGCTTATTGTTGTTGACTTGACAAATCATAAATAGTGTGTTTCTTATACGAGGGTTTTTCGTGCCCTATTTGTGCATTTTATGTCATTATTATTATTGATAATAGTAGTATTAGTAATAGTATTATGTCCATGCAGGGGCTTGAATTGATATTATAAGCCTTTTTGAGTATTTTTCACTCTATCTTGATGAAAATACAGGAGTATAGGAGTTTAAATAATGTTATTAATGTCTTACATGCCTAATTTTCTAGTGATGCCAAGCGAGAACTAATATCATGAATTATTGAAACATTGAGTTGATTTTGATCTTATTTATACATGTATTGAATGTCTTTTTATCTTTATGTTGATTGATTAAAAAAATAGCATTCTCATTTTATACATATATATTCATGATACATTGGTGCTATTGAGAAACACTGATTCAAAAGAAGGTGAGATATTTTAATAATACCCTTGATTCAAGAGCAATAACTAGAGATATGAATCTGACACTATAAAACCCTTTATTCATGAACACTATCTAGAGAGGTGAGTTGATATTTGAGGTATTATACAGGTAGGGAACCCCAGGGCCCCATCTAGGGAACACTAGGGCATAGTGGGTGTATACAGAACATCATGAAATCAATTTGTATTATCCATCATGATCCCATCATCATTGCATTTGAATTTTTCATGTTTGTTTATGTACCCTTAATGTGTACTTAGTTTCCATATATGCTGTTGTGTTTATTAGTTCCTATGATCTTATACTTATAAAAGTGTTAATGAAGATGATGTGAGATACCATTCGGGAACTTTTTTGTTTGCTGGTAATGTGCTTATAATATCTTTTACTTGTATTATTTATTGCTTTGCTTAGTCATCCGATGATACCTACTGAATACAAGTGACTCATACTAACCCTTACTATGATTTTATGGTATAGGTCCTAGATCGAGTACGATATGCCAAAGTTGTTTTCTGCTACTTAGAGTTGACATCTGATGTATTATTGTACTTTAGAGCTTATTTTGGTCCTCTTCTTGTCCTTATTTTGAATTTACTCATTTTAAAATATGGATTTATTTAGCTAGATTTTTTATGTCTTTGATGCTCTTATTCTTGTGACATTAAATTTTGGAGGGTTTATCTATGTTTTATTTCAGACTTCCACTATATATATGTGTGTGTTTACCTAAATTCATTTTATAAGTCTTATTATTCATTTAATTTTATATTTTGATTATTTTCTTTTGATTTTTTGTCTTACCTATAAAGGCTGTATCTCGATAGTTGCCATCTTTACCTCAACTTTTGGGAAATGAGAAATTTGTATCAGAGCGCTACTTTTGCCTGTCTCATAAGTTTAACAGTAGGATGTCTAGTAGAGTTGTAGGAATTCATACGTAGATGTCTATATATCATTAGGAAAAACTTCTCTAATTAGATTCCTTATTATCAGGGTTATTCATATCTAATATTCTAAACTTGCATTCTATTATATTCTTCACTGATGGAATAGACAAGGCCTAGAAATACTAGTGATTTAGTACTGGCACCCGATATTGAAACCCCAATCATGTGATAAGGTAGGGGTCATGCCCGACCTAGATATAGAAAACATGCATGAAAATCTATCCTACATAAAAAATGAGCTAGGTAGGCCACTCTAGAACTTGTATGGTGAGGGTTACTATCAGTTAAAGGGTGTAGGGCCAACATAAATGCTACAGAGTTTATGTGATAACCCAATGCTACAGGATCTATTGATTCATGTCTTGAGTTATTTGGACGGTGTTCATGCCAGTTTACTGGTATTCCTCATTCTTTGAGTGGTGTTTTACCATTAGTACAAATTTCTTCTTAAGGTATTCTGACTTTCGAGGTATGACCATCTTTTGTAGTACCCCCACATATTGATTCACTACCTATTTGACTTATTATTCCTCCATTTTCTTTATGTCTTTTGATTATCAGAATAAGTTTAAGATGTTTATTAATTTAACTTCTGGCAAGTATAGTTGTGTTATTAGAGAGGACGTATATGTGTTTTCGATTGAATTCCAGGAGAGGTTGTAGAACCTCAAACCCCTTGAGTCTCACGGTGTAGGTTATATGACTTACAAGTTAACCAATGTGACTAAATAGTGTTGGAGATCTCTTTCAATTTATATACTATTGGTTTTTTTTTCTGTTACAAGGACCCATTTTTGAGGCTTTTTGCAAAGGTTTCTGCCTTTCATATTGACTGATTGAATGAGGGAAAAGTCTGATCACCTGTAGTAAGTTTGCATATTTATTACTGAGTAGAAGAAATGTCTTCATGATTTATCTAGATATTTTGTTGTTAGCATCTCCACTGAGACAAGAGGAATAGGAAGTTTGTCAAGGGATTGGAGGGTCCTAAAGAGCTGGCTATGGCTTAGACGATAGTTTCCAAAGATTCTTCTTAGAGTATTATAGAACATCCTAAGTTGATTGAGTTGATTACCCATGCTATTCCGGGAGGCATCAAGAAGGTGCACCAATAGGGTGAGTTTAGTTGACATGCATCTGAAGATAAGGATTTCTCCAGTAGAAGTTACCATGGTTATTAAGGTGGCCCAATTCAGATAGACTTAATGGCATAGGTGGTAGGCCTTTGGTTTTTGTGGCTCCAAATAGGCAAGTATCAGGTCATGCTGGTGGAGGTTCTAGTTATTATTCATCAGGATAAAATAGTTTTCCTATTTCTTTGTGGCTTTCATCGACTGAGTAATGTAAGAGAGGATGTTATGGATGACATAAGGTTGATTATTTGGTAAAGGAATATCCTCAGTGTGTGTTTGGTCTCTCCCAATAAGTTTCTCAGCTTCATCTTTAACTTACACATATTTCTGAAGTCAAAGGTGGTTCAAAAAGTGATACGGGTAGTACTAGAGGTGATAAAGTATCTTGTAGAGGTGAATGAAGGGTCACTGAGTCTGGGAGTGTGCATGGCAAGTATTATGCTATACGTTGAAAACCTGAGGCAGAAGACCTTGATGAAGTTATTGGAGGTATCATCCTAGTTTGCTATCGATATGCTTTTGTATTATTTGACCCTGTGTCTACATTTTTTTATGTGTCTACATATTTAGCTTCTGGATTTGATGATTCATTTGAATCACTCATTATACCTTTTTGTTTTCTATACCTAAAAGAAATTCCTTAATGAAGAATTAGATGTACCGATCTCATATCATTACCTTTGTAGGGTGTGAGTAATGGGTAGAATTTATTATCCTATATGGCTGATTCTAATGTTATGTTGGGTATGCATTGGATAGCTCCCTCACATGCTATTTTTGATTGTTATGCTAAGGTCGTGACTCTATTTACTGCTGGTGTTCTGATGTCACCCAAACTATCCCTCCTAGAATATACAAGGCAGTCACGATCAAATTATAGTAACTTAACAATGTTGGGGTCGATCTCACATGGAGTAGGATGAACCTACCTCTCGAACTTGCTGAAGTAGCAAAAGTACAAGAAAGTAAATAGAGGATTTGTAGAAAATAATAAAAATTAACAAGTTGTGAATGATTTTGGTTGTAAATAATTTGAGATGAACACTAGGACTGTGTTCCCTTAGCTTCCTAACTGGGTAGGTTTCTTGTGCTCAATCCAACTATCTCACTGCCACACATGTAGAATCTTATAAGCGAAGTATTACCAATCATTTTGTGAACGCATTAGCAAATCTCACCCTTCACTCTCGATCTCAATATCTCTTGTGAAGACGATCTCAAATACGGATGGGTTCTTAGAGTTTTCCACCACTAAGAAAGCAATTCAACTGAAGAAGATCACAATGCAAGTATTCTCAATAATCTAGAAGAACCTTAGACTTCCTCTACTCTATTATTCTACCAGGGTTCAAAAAACGCTAGATAAGGGAATTAGCCACTCATAATTACTAAATAATCAATGGAATTTGATAAAAAACACATACGAATAGTCTAAAAATAATTTACGAAGAAACCCAAAGTTGCAATTTAATTAATCAACAAAAACGAAGAACAAAGATATTCCAATATCAAAAGTCTATCAGTGAATCAAATATATGTCTTTGAATAGCATGAGGGCATAAAACTGCATAAACTAACTAAAATAAATCAAACAAGTATTCATAGGTTACATAAAAACCCTAAGAATCTAACCCAAAAATAAATCAGGAAACTTAGGTCGGTGGCCACCAAAATGTCACTTACGGTTTGTAGGTAGAACCTATGCCACGTAAGTACCCCTCATAAGTCTCAGGAAATCCTAAATCCTTCCAACTTCTCTAAAATTCAGTCTCTTCTACTTATGATGGTACCTACAGTTCCATAAGTGGTACCTATGGGATGTAGGTGACGTTTCATAGGTGATAGTGAAAAATCATCAACTTCTGATTCTCTCAAGTTGATATGTGAAACCTATGATAGCTACATATGCCTCGTAAGTGCTAACTATGCCTCGTAATTTCTACCTATGCCATGTAGGTAGCCTCATAGGTGGGTTTTCTGCAAAATCATGACTCTGTTTCTTCATGTTATACTCTAAGACCTTGTTCTCTACAAAATAGACACACAAATAAATCATATCTACCAAAATAAACCTAAGTACTTACATATTTTCCAATTTTAAGCATCGAATGTGCCATGAAATGATGGCACATCAACACTTTTAACTTAGAAGATTTGCATGTCCTCAAGAAATAAAAAACATAAAAAGACACAATAATAGAGATCTGGAAAATCTAGATGTCCTAATGGTGCAAGGAATCGTGAAGCATCTAGATCACCATTTTGGTGCCAAAGATCATGATATAATTACACTATAATGATGCAACCCACCAAAATTCTCATAACTAATAATTATATTATTTGCCACAAAATTATTCATAAATTTCATGTACCTAGGCATCTGCTCAAGAGCTTCAATAAGAGGGATATTCAAACTCAACTCTTTCAGCATAGCAATAAGTTTCTTATACTTCCTTTCTTCTTTCTTTTGCTTAAAACTTTACAGAAAAGGTGGAGAAGTCATGGAATGTTTTTCACAATAGGTTCAACTACCTTCCCCTATCCTTTATCCTTCTTAACCATTTTATAAACACCTGTTGATTTTTATGATGATTCCCCACTAGTCACCAATTTTTCAAATTCCATTTCAGGTGCCTTATCTACATCAACAACATTATTCCTTGCTTTATCAACTATAGGAATAAGAGGATCAATGGTGGCCTTACCACTCTGAGTAGTGATGGGCAAAAAGTGACTGTCATTCTTAGAATTATACATCATGTTTCTTGGACGAGTGACCGGTTGATATTAATCAAGGTCTCTAACATCTGACCAAATTACTACTCAAGATTCTTGATTGTAGGATCTTGTGATTCTACTTTTTGGATCAAACCATAAATGTTTGCCTTAATATCTTGAAGGAAACTTTCTTGACTTTCCTGACCCTTTACAAGCTTTAAAAACATATCTTCCATTATTTAGTCAGTGTTAGGGTTCGCCGGCAGATCATATGCACCCCTCTTCTCTTTATAGTCATCTTTATGTCTCCAGCCACTATCTCTCTCTTTACTTCAATTCCTATATCTATCCTCATAGTAGTTTCAAGCTTAATTTCTTTTCTCGAGTTCATATTTTCTTAAGTTGATGATTGGACCTTGGATTAGAAACTCGCTAACTCTCTCACTATATACTTTTCCTCTTTATTGATATTAGAATAAGATGACCTAAAGGATTTTTCTTGTGCTTCTACGGCCTTCACCTTCTTAAAATTCAATATCGCAAACTGCTTCAACAGTTACCCAATCTTTGTTCTCACGTATGCAACATCTTGATCCACTGAATTATCTACCACTCAAGACATATTGGAAGAATCATTAACATATTTTTTGGCACCTCTCTCTTCCACTTGACTATGCCACCCTCTATTGGTATGAGTTATTTATTCTAAGATAACTGTTGCTACATCCCAATAAAGTTTTAAGAATGCTCTGCCAGTACTAGTATCCTCCATAGCTCTAGAACTAATATTGAGTGGACTATAGAAAAACTATAGAAAATGTCCCCTAAAAATTTTATGATTGGTCACCATCATCAACTTCTTCTTAAACCAAAACCGTGCCTTATAAATCAATTGTGAATACAATTTCTTGAAATTATAGATCTTGTCCTTCAACTATAGCATTCTAGCCGAAGGGAAGAAATGGTCTAAAAAAAGTTTTTGTCACTCGTTCTAAGTAGTAATGGACCCATGAGGTAGTTCCCCTAACCATAATGTCGCTTCACCACTTAGAGAGAGTTGGAACAACCTGAGTTTGAGAGCTTCCTGATCCACCCAAGGTATGGGGTATTATGTCCAAATTGTAAGAAAATTTATGAGGTGCATATTTGCATCATAAGTCAGCAAGCCAGAAAACACACCTTTTAGATTTAACAACTGGATCATAGCACTAGTTATTTTGAACTTCACCCCATAGGGTAATACAAAAGGAATGAAAGATCATATCTTAATAGGCTTTACATACTTTAAGTCTTTATTTGGATATTCATATAGTTGTAAGTTTTGAAAATCTAGGCGTACAAGGGATCTATCTCTTCTAACTCTACTGAGTTCTACTGAATGATCAGCTACCAGTCTTTATCTCGCCCACTCTACCTCTTGAATTGCATGTTGGGCAGCCTCATTGTATCTTCTCACATACTCCTTTGCTAGTACCCACTCAATGGTTTGCTCTAATATCTCTTGAGGAGGTGGTAAAGACATGTCCTGTAGATAGTCATAACATAGCCTATAAAGATAATCTCATTCATATTGTGACATTTTATGATTCTATTATAGGAATCTTTATCGATGTAGATCAAATATGATCAAGGGATTGCCTTGAATCTTATTACTATGTGTACACCGACGTATTTCTTAAGAATAATAGAAAAGTAAAAGCCAAAAACCTTAACAACTTCAATCAATAAATCCAAAACCATATTCCCCAAAAATGGTGCCAAAATTTTATGTCGTCTAAACTAGACCCTCTAAGAAGATACAATGCAATAATTTCCAAATGATAGTAACCCAACTAGGTTGGGCTCGATCCTATAGGGAGTAGGTTGAATCTATCTCTTAACCTTTTTGAATTAGAAAGAAGTGCAGGAAAGTAAATAGAGGGATTTGTAGTAAATAATAAAAAGTAACAACTTCTGAATGCTTTTGTTTGCAAGGAATCTGGAATGAACAATAGGACTCTGTCCCCCCTGGCTTCCTAACTCAGAAGTTTATAATGCTAAATCAAACTATCTCATCGCCACATATGCAAAACCTGACAAACTAGGTATTATGAACCGTCTAGTGAATATGTTGGTAAATCTCACCCTTGCCCTTGTGAGTCTAAAGGTGTCGCCTTACTGAACCATGTCTTTGATCCCAATTTAACTCTCACCTTATGGGTATTAGGTTATTAGATAATGGTTGATAGCCTCGAATCACTATTGTTATCTTATTTTTTGAATATCAATCTCTTTTGCAAAGAAGATATCAAATACAAGTGGGTTCTTAGAGTTGTCCACTAATAAAAAAGTAATTCAATTGAAGAAGATCACAATGCAAGGGTGAAAAATAATCTAGAAGAACCTCACACTTCCCCTACTTTGTTATTCTGCCAAGGTTTCTGCAACCCTAATACGGGAATTAGCCTGCATAGTTGATAAACAATACATGGAATTTGATAAAGAGTACATGAATAATATCATAAATAATTGATGAAGAAACCCAAATTCTCAAATTAATTAATCAACCAAAATTAATAATAAAGAGATTACAAGATCAAAAGTCAATCTTAGAATCAAATATGTGTTTTTGAATAGTATATGTGCATAAGAGGGTATAAAAAAACTAGAAAACATTGAATGTTTATTTATAGGTAATATAGAAACCCTAAAAATCTAACCCAAAATGAACTAAGAAACTTGGGTCGGTGGCCACCTACCACTCCACTTACGGGTTGATAGTGCTACTACTTGTAATAGTACCTACGGTGCCATATATGCTACCTATTGGCCAAAGGTGACCCTTCATAGATGTTAGTATAAAATCATCAACTTTTTATTTTCTGAAGTTTGATCTATGAAAACCTATGACAACTATCTATGCCACCAAAGAAATACCTATTCTACATTGGTAGCCTCAAAGGTATGTATTTCTGTAAATCTTTAATCTTTTTCTTAATGTTAAGATCTAAGACCTAGTTCCTAGAATAATAGGCACAAAAACACATCATATCTAACAAAACAAACCTAGGTTCTTACATATTTTCCAGTTTTAAGCATCAAATATGTCATAAAACTATGTCACATCAAACGTGTCTACTTGAGTCTGAAGGGAGTCATTACTTGTTTATGTGTTTTTCGCATATTATAAAAAGGATGATGATCTTTCTAGACTTTCATTAGTGATACTAGTGTTTCTTAACCACCTTTTTGGATTCGGTTTGAGAAGTCAGGGAATTTCAGGATGTATTTCATATAGATTTTCTTGGTATACCGCTAGATCATGATGTGGTTTTTTCTATTTATGTTAAGTTGGGCACTAAGTGTAATATTATTCCTCCCTATGGGATGTCCTCGATTGAGATAAAGGAATTAAAGGAGCAGTTGTACCATTTGTTGAGTATGGATTTTATTATACCTAGTGTATCTCCTTGGGGTAATCTTGTTTTTTTTGCAAAAAAAAAAATTGTTATGTACAAATGTGAATTGACTATCGACAGATGCATGAGCTGACCGTCAATAATAAGTGCCCTCTTTTTCATATTGATGATTTGTTTGACCAGCTTCAGGGTGCTTTGGTGTTTCCCAACTTGTGATCCGACTATTACTAGTTGAGATTAGATCTTCAGATGTTTCAAAGATGACTTTTAAAACTCTATACAATCATTATGAGTTTTGTTCATGTCTTTTGGATTGACCAATGTGCCGATAGCATTCATAGAGTTTATGAGCCAAGTATTTTGACAGTATATTCACTCTCTTGTGATTGTGTTAATTGATGATATCTTGGTTTATTCAACTAGTGATATTGATTATGTGAGGGACTTGAGGACTATACTCCAGAGATTGTGTGATGAAAAGTTATATATTATGTTATCTAAGTGCATATTTTGTTTGATTATTTTCTTGGGACATTTGGTGATTGAGGATAGAATTATGGTCATTCGGCCAGCATAGCAACGATTCATGATGGGGCAAGACCTACTTCTTTTATTGAGATTTAGAGTTTCATGGGGTTTGGTAAGTTATTACTACTATTTTGTAAAGGGTTTCTCTTTTATTATGGCTCCTTTAACCAAGTTGACCCAGATGAAGGTGGTATTTCAGCAGTTGAATGCTTGTGATGAAAAATTTAAAAAGCTTAAGAAGTTGTAATTTTGACATCTATCTTGACTTGGCCCAAGAGGGGCATAGAATTTACCATATGTTGTGATGCTTTTGAGTTAGATCGGGTATTATGTTGATGTAGGAGGGTAAGATGATTGGTCATACATCCTATTAGTTGAAGCCCTATGTAAAATATTACCATACTCATGACTTATAGTTGTCAGCAGTCGTCTTTATGGCAGGGTTGTGGTGGCATTACCTGTACTGGGCCTATGGTGCTATTTTCTTTGATTATCATAGTCTTTAGTACTTCTTCACCTAGTGAGTTACTGAAGGAATATGGTCTGACTATTCTAAATCACTCAGGAAAAACAAATGTTATTGAATTTTACTTGAGGCAAAAGTTCACTAGTATAAGGAGTCTAGATCATCTCTTGACTTTGGGGCGGGCGGCCTTTGGCATTGGAGGTTTAGACTTTAGCTAATCGATTAGTTGAGCTTGGTGTTTTGACACTCAGGCATATGTTAACCTTTGATAAGGTTAGATCTAATTTGATGGAGTAGAATCGAGTTCAGTAGTTTGATGATGATAGGTTGATGATGATTCATGATAAGGTATTGAGTGATAAGGCATAGAAAATATCTCTTAATTCTAATAGTGTTTTGAGGATTAGTGATCAAGTTTATGTTCCCAGAGTTGGTAGATGGGTTAGATTGATCTTTGATGAGGCACATTATTCTAGATATTCCATTTACCCAAGGATGACTAAAATGTATCATGACCTGAAGAAGAATTTTAAGAAGGATATTATGATGTTCATGGATAAGTGTTTAAATTACCAATACGTGAAGTATGTGCATCAAAGATTGGGTGCTGAAATGCCAAGGATTCCTATTCCAGAGTATAAGTATAAGTGCATTAACAGGGATTTCATAGCTAGCGTACACCTAACTTTGGGAAAGTTTTATTATGTTTCGGTGATTATGGGCCAGTTGACCAAAGCAACGCAATACTTTCATATGAGGGCGAGTTATTATGTAGTAACGTTGTCCAAGATCTATATTATGAGGATTGTTTGACTGGATGGTGTTAGTATTTCAATTGTATTAGATAGAGGTAATGTGATTACCTTAGGTTTTTTTTGTACTAATCATAAGGAGTTAGATACATAGCTTGATTTGAACACAACATTTCACACTCAGATAGATGGTCAGTCTGAGAAGACTATTCATGTGCTAGAAGATATGGTACGACCAAGTTCCATGGACTTTAGTGGTCATTGGTATCAGTAATTGCCCTTAGTATAGATTGCCTACAATAATAAATACCATTTTTGTATTTAGATGGAGCATTTTAAGTCTTTATTGGGAGGAAGTGTAGATCTCCTGTGGGATGGTTTTCCTCATTTAAGGTGAGACCTTGGGATACATATTTGTTAATGTATTTGATGGATCGAATGAGACTTAGTTAGTAGAGGCTATTGGCTACCCAAAGTAGGCAGATGAGCTATGTCGACCGCTGAGCTATGATCCATCTTATATGATTAGATATCAAAAACTATTAAATATTTCACCATGAAGGGTGTGTGAGTTATGGGATGAATGAATAGCTAAGTTATAGGTTCATTAGCTATTTTGAGATCCTAGAGATGATATGTACGTGACAAAAGTCAAGCTTTTCCTTTATATTTATCAGCCATTCATCCTATTTTTATGTCTCCATGTTGACGAGGGACCATCCAAATGGTGCCCATGTGATTGATGGGAATTTATTGTGTTATGTCCTAATTTATTCTTTAAAAAGGAGCCTAGAGTTATCCTAGAACCTATCAAGTGAAATTTTTCCTTTTATATATTTTGATCATTTTGCCCTGCCCATCGCTGTGACATACTTATTATGAGGTGTGGGGATGGTTGACACAATTCTTAATGTGTTTGGACATAATTTAGGAGAGTTTGAGACTCTAATAGTCTTTAAAACTCATTAATTTTATCTTACACAACATTTTGTGTCTTAAGCACCAGATGACTATTTGTAATATTCCATTAGATTCAAAATGGTAAATTTTGTAATAGCACTAGTATTTAAAGTTTGGATCTTTTATTTTGCATTTTGTACCTTAATTCAGAAACTAGTAAAAGATGTCTTAATAGGTCCCATGAGATAATTTTTTGAAAAGACTTCTTTTAAAAATCCAACATTGCCATTTAGTTAGAAAAGTTGAAAATATCCTAGCACCGTATATGGTTTACTTATGTGGGGTCCCAAATGAATACCAAGGGTTCAGACAGGATAATTTCTCCAAAGATCCTAGATGTTGGTGCAACATTTCCTGGTGCACAAGCCCTTCATCACGAACCTATGGGTATGGGATGCAATCTAGTGACTTGATGATAGCCTTCACCATGCTCGCGTGGTGGTGGCACTATGATTGTGATGGGTAAATCATTGGTCCAGGTCTGGTTGACTTAATAAGGTTGTGAGTGCCAACTCACAAAGATGATGACTAACTTAACTATTGATCAACATTTAGCCTCACAATCACGAGGTGGGATATATCATCGTGAGCTGTTCATTAAACAGTATAAATACTTCACTTTTAATGATTTTCAATATTTTTTGGAACTTGAAGCTTCAGGTTAGGGAGATTTTGAGGGTTTTCTTCACCATTTGAGTATGGTAAGCTCCAAACTCTTGTTTCCATTAATTTTCATTGATTATGTCATCAAAAACACTCTTTTATCTTAATTTGAAAGTAGAATTTGGGGGATTTTTACTAGTAGGTTTTAAAATAGTTTTTCTTCAATTTAAACCTCATTTGTAACTCATTTTGGCTTGAGATTTCAAATTACTCCTATAATCTTGGGAAACATTTTTCCAAAATAAAATTTCAATTCTACCCCTCTTGGACCCATCTTAAATATAATCGATATGGATATCATTAGCTTCTTTTTAACGTGTAGATTTTAAATTTGAATGTTTTAGCTTATTCTGAGATTACTCGAATGGGAAGAGCACTATGTTGAAGGTTCTAGGCTCAGATTTTTGTCTGTACGGGGCAGATTATGGCGTAACTTTCTTCGAACTAGCTTTGGTAGTTAATAGATGTGTAAAGCATTATGATGACCTGATTTTTAAGTCATGATGGCACCTACTCTATCCCACGAGTAGGTTTGTCGAACCATAGCCCGGAGCTAGATGCAATGGGCTAATTTTGTGTGAAATGGCCTAAAAACTAAGAATTAACAATCAAACTTAAATAGCAATAAAATAGTTAGAAAGATATAATAGATACATTGGAAATCAACAACCATCCCAAGACTCTGTGACACGACCTGAACCAGGGACTTGTCATAATAGGCATCCCAAGTCCAGCTAGGAGTGGAGATCACCCCCGTTACCTAACCCAACCGACCTATACATATCCTGACTCGAATGAATTCCGAACATATACCAATATAGCATTATTGTATAATCCAAGACTCTGGGATAAGTCTATATCTATGATTACCGAAATGAGTCCAACCGTCTGATACCAAACAGATAACAAATACCAACAAAACCATAACCATACAAGTTCCATAATAATTATATAATTGTAAAATAAGAGATAATAGAATAACCAACAATACAGTCAATCTGTATCATCCCCAATAATAATGCCTATACTAAGGGCACGTATCGATCCCGCCCATGCAAACCCATAGTAGTTCCATAAAAGCCTTTAACCAAAGGAATAGCAAAATCTAGTTGGGACATGCCCCCAACCATAACAAAAACTAATATCCATAAATAAACCAAAGTATGAAATAACATCGATGAATTGAGCCTTTCAGAAATATGCAAGCTCACCACTTCAATCCAATCGCTGATTCCGAAGTCCAATCACTAAGCAGGAGGAGTTGAATGGCTAGTTCCTACATCTCGTGGGGATACAATAACCCAAATATGGGTTAGCGGGTGAACAATTGCATGACATCAGGATAAGGATAGAATAATGCCATTTAATAAAACCTAGAAAATGATTTAAATGCATACAAACCATACGTATAATATATATAACCGTGTCGAGAAAGTGAATCGGGATTAGCATGCATTTAAAACCATTAACTTGGGTCTGTGTAGATTAACCGACCTTCACCACCCACAGGCTATATGGGTCCAGTATAACGCCTGAATGGGCCTTGATATGTGTAGCCGCATAAACCAGAGATACCATATGTAAGGGATTCCCATGTACCCTTCAGCCTCCATAATACATATGTACAATGTACTTATCGCATTCTCGTGTATCAGAGTATTCCTGTGTAGCTCGTAGTATAATATAGTGTCACCATGATCTACCTCTCGTGTCGGCAAACATGAGTTTTTAGTGGTCATCCATTGGATTCCCATCTTCACGGTTTGCTATCACAACCCTCCTTTATTTGCCAATCAAAACCATTTCCAACCAAAAGAACCATGGTTATTAACCGGGGCTATACATAGTGGTATCGTCATACTGACTATACCTTAAAAGTATTGTCCTTAGCCAAACCTTTTATAGATCAAAGGATTCCCATGTACGTATAGATCACATTATCCAATTAACTTAGCGAAGTCCCTTGTACCCCACGTGTTCCATTATTATGATTACTTGGGGGATTTCTTTGTACCCCACAAGAATGATTGTTAAACCAAAACCATTCCATTTTGACTATTCCAAACCATTTATCAATTTAAGGTTCCATTACCAAGTTTAAATTATGCATAAGTTCCCTTAAAAATCCAACAATGTAGTGAAAACATTTTCATAGGCATTTTATCAAACACATTGGGGGCATAGTATTTTCAAAACAAAAGCCAGTCAGAAAATAATCATTCCCATGCAATCAAGTATACAAAACCACCATTAAAGCATATAAAAACATAATTAAAACATTGGAAAACCATAACCTTTCATTTTGTAATAAAAACCCCCAAATTATATTTGAAAACCCAAAACTATACTATAATCTAACCATGAAAGCATTGTATAAAACCATCCCTATAGTTGGATCAAACAATGAGGGAAGAGAACATGCCTTAAACCAAGAAGATAATGGAGAGAAATCACCAACAAAAGCTCCAAATTAATACTTAAGATTGAACCCTAGCTTCCCTGGCCAAAAATCTTTAGAGAGGATTAGTGAGTGTTTTTCAAAGTGTTAAAGAATAGAATAATAAGGAAAAAACCTCCCAAGTGAGTTAAAAGTCGTGGGGCCTCATTTTGTTAATTGGGGAAATGTCCAGATTACCCTCACATAAACTACACGAAAATCCCGTCAGAGGGATACGACTATCCATACCAGTGCTACCCTTTAATATGAGTGGTACCCACCACTTGTACCCAAGGCCATATCCCTTGGACCCAAAATTGTTCAAGCTACGACTCAATAAAACCATGTCGTATCTATGCATACAACTGGTACCTATGATCCGTACACCTAGCATAATAGAATCTAAAGAGGATTGAAAACTTCCCACTATATGAGTGCATCGTACGACTTGTACCGTAACTTACGATTCATTGTGAGGCACTCGTACTCAGATCTAACTTAGACTACCAATTCTAAGATTAAGTGAAGGAAAGATCCAAACAAAATAACCCATGTCCACCGATACAACTCATACCACCCAAGTTGTATCCATTCCAGAAACCAAATCAACCCACCAACCAACATTGATCAAAATAAGACTAACCCATACCACTCATATCCTAGTGTACGAGTCATTTTGTCTCGTCGTATCCTTTCCAGAGACCAGATATCCACGATATTTTCTAATGTCCAGAAACCCAAGGAGTTTTAGTCTCCCCCACTAGGAATATTCATCCCTAAATGACGGACAAGGTAGGGTAACCAAAAACATGATTTATTTGCATTATAAAATATCAGTCCAACCTTTTACCCAATTCGAAAACACAAATACAAAGATATTACTCTTCCCTTTAAGAAAGTTGGAAAACAAAATTATGTTGAAGAATACATACCTTCCACACGAATCCCAGGAGAAGAAAAAAAATATGAGTATTGGACTTCATGTTCTCCTCTACTTCCTATGTACCCTCTTCCACCTTGTGGTTCTGCCACAGAACCTTAACTGAGGATAGATCCTTTGCCCGTAATGGAAACACCTTCCTATCCAAGATACCCAAGCTCTCCAACAGAACCATCATAGACGGATCACTAAGACACTTCCTCAACATAGACACATGAAATATCGGAAGAATAAAGCTGAAACCATAAGGCCACTCCAATTCATACGCCACATTACAAAAAATCCACAAAATTACATAAGGACCAATAAATAGGAGACTAAGCTTACCTATTTTACCAAACCCTATTACTTCCTTCATGCGAGACACCTTTAAGAACACCTTATCCCCAACCTCAAACTCGAATTCTTTATACCTTACATCTACATAGGACTTTTGGCAACTTCTTAAACCTTAAGTCTATCCCAAATTACCTTTACTTTTTCCATACCCTGATAAACCAAATTTAGATAGAACATATCCACCTCACTAAGCTCGAAGAAACCAATGGGATATCTACACCTCCTACCAGACAATGCCTCAAAAGTGGTCATCCCAATAGTAAAATAATAGTTATTGTTGTAAGAAAACTCTACCAAAGGTAGATGATTAACCCCACTACCACCATAGTTAATCACACATACATAAAGCATATCCTCTAATGATTGAGTAGTCCTTTCCGCTTGCCCATCCATTTGAGGATGAAAATTAGTACTCAGACTAACCTTAGCACCCAATCCCTTCTGAAAAGATCGTTAGAAGTGAGATGAAAATTGCATTCCACGATAAGAGTTAATCAAAACATACACCCCATGCAGCTTTACTATCTTATAAAGATACAACTTTGCTTAGTCCTCCACCGAAAAGGTAGTCATTAATAGGAAGAAGTGAGCAGACTTTGTTATCCTATCTATGATGAACCAAATTGAATCAAATTAGTTACAATACCAAGAAAGACAAGTAATGATATCCATGTTGGTCACCTCCCATTTCTATCTGGGCAAATCAATTTCTTGATACAACCTCGTAGGCCTTATATGCTCAACTTTGACTTGTTGGCACACCATGCACTTGGCAACAAAATCAACCATATCGTTTTTAATACCATTCCACCAATATATCTTCTTGAGATCATGATACATTTTTGTCGAACCGAGACAAACAACACAGCGTAATTCATGCATCTCAACCAAAACCCTTTATTGCAAACCATCGAATCAGGAACACAGAACCTCCCTTGGTAACATAAAGTAACATCGTCGCTGATCTCATAGACCATTACCTTTTGCCAACCCACATCACTCATAATTTTCATCAAGACAGGATCCAACACTTATTTTTCCTTGATCTCTACACCAAGATACAACCGAAACACTCTTTAAAATATTACCCTACCATCTTTGGAGTGCAAGAGACGAACTCCATGATTGGCCAAACGGTGAATGTCCTTCACTAATTCTCATTTTCCTTTCTCAACAAAAGCCGAATTACCATGGAAAACCTGCTAAAAGCATCAACAACCACATTAGTTTTACCTGGGTGGTTGTGAAAACTTATAGCACAATCCTGAGAAGCTCTAATTATCTTCTTTGCCTGAGATTAAGCTCATTATGAGTGAACACATACTGTAGATTCTTATGATCAGAAAAAATGTCAACGTGCACTCCATACATATAATGTCACAAGATTTTCAAAGAAAAAAACACCGCCAATAGCTCCAAATCATGAGTGGTATAATTTCTCTCATTCACTTTCAACTACCTGGAAGCATAGGTAATCACCTTCCCATGTTGCATAGAAACACAACCAAGTCCCACTCGGGATGTATCATAATAAACCATAATCCCCTCTGTACCTCCCAGTAAGGTCAAAATTGAAGCCGAATTCAATTATACTTAAGCTTCTCAAAAATCCCTTCACACGCTTCTAACTACGAAAACTTTACCTTCTTCTGAGTTAACTTAGTCAAAAAAGTAGCTATCATTGAAATGCTTTCCACAAGCCAACTATAATAGTCGGCCAAACCTAAGAAGCTCCAAATATCGATTTGAGTCATAGGTCTAGGCCATATTTTAAATACAACCACCTTTTGAGGATCCACCATGATCCCTTCACTAGAAATAATATGACTAAGAAAAGTTACAGCCTTCAAACAAAACCCACACTTGGAGAATTTGACATACAACTTCTGCTCGTTAAAGGTCTATAACAATACACAAAGGTGATTGGCATGATCGACCTCACTTTTAGAATCCACCGAGATGTTATCAATTTACGCAATGGCAAAATGATCCAAGAACACTTGAAAACCCTGTTCATCAAATCCATAAATATCGTCGGGGAATTAGTCAAGCCAAATGACATAACCAAGAACTCGAAGTGCATATACCGAGTACGAAAAGTCATCTTAGGTATATCCTCCTCCCTTTTCTTAAGATGATGATGCCCAGACTGAAGATCTATCTTATAAAAGAAATTGGCACTCTACAACTGATCAAATATGTAATTTATCCTCGGAAGTGGACACTTGTTCTTGATCGTTACCTTATTCAACTCCCGATAGTTAATGAACATCCAAGGAAACCTTTCTTCTTGCACATGAACCAACATTGGTGCATTCCATGGGGATACACTAAGATGTATTAACCCATTATACAAAAGATCCTTAAGTTGCTCCATGAGTTCCCTCAACTCAGCAAGAGCCATTCTATAAGGAGGAATAGATATTGGCAAGTGTCCGAAATCAAATCAATACCAAACTCAATCGCCCAATCCAGAGGAACACCAGGAAGATTATCCAGAAAAACGTTAGGAAACTCACTTACCACCGGAACCGAGTAAAAAAATAACCCTCCAAGTTAGAAGCTTTAACAAAAACCAAGTGATAAAAACACCTTTTAAAGATTAATCTTTGAGCTCTAAGATAAGAAATAAACCTCCCCTAGGATCTACGAAACCACCCTCACACTCTATAATCGGTTCACCTAGGAACCTAAATACAACCTTACGGGTTCGACAATCTAAGGAAATATAACAAAAGTGTAACCAATCCATCCCCAGAATAACATAAAAATCCACCATATCCAATTAAAATAGATGTACCAAGGTCTTCTTTCTTCCAACAGATACACACATACCCTATAGACTCTTTTAGTAATAACCGAGTCACCTACCAGGGTAGAAATAGAAAAAGCATTCGAAACAATCTTAGGATCAAAACCAAAACATATAGCAACATATAAGGTCACATAGGAAAGAGTAGGCACCAGTTCAAGCAGACAATATGCATCACGAGAAAAGAGTTATAATGTACGAGTAACAACGTCAGGTGCTACCTGAGATTATTGCCAAGATACAAGAGCATACAACTTATTCTGGATAGTGTCGGTACAATAAATAGGAGCAGACACAGAAACCACACCACTAGGCACATGAGCGAAAAATGAAGCAACTAGATCTTTGATTGCTCTTGAAGAACCCTTACCAGGTGATTAGTTTCTGAGCATATGGACTGGTTTGCCATATTGAAAACACCTATCCCTTACTTCATTACAAAAAACCCTATTCTCAAAAATTGTCACCACCTTGCGAACGCCTGTCACCTGACTGCTTCGGGTAAGGAGCGCTAGCAATAGAGAAGGAACTAAAACTCCTCCACTTCTTCTTCAGCCATTTAACGCCTTTCTAACCACCCTATTGCTGAGAACGACCTGCTTAAAGTACCTATTCCTTTTACCCTACCTTTCCTAATACTCTATATGTTCTCTTTTTACATACTGCACCTGCTGCATATGGATAATTAACCTTGAATTATCCATATCATTAATTAGTAATGTAGTCTTGCTTTCAAGGATCAAATCTCGAGATAGCCCAAAAGTGAACTTTCTTATCGTTGATCTCATATGTGACACTAAGTCCGGAGCATAACTTGACAATTGATGAAACTTCAAGGAATATTCCTTGATAGACATCCTTCCGAGCTTAAGATTTACAAACTCCTCTATCTTCTCTTCCCTCAACACCAAAGAAAAGAAATCATCCAAAAAAGCATTAGAAAAGGCCTCTTATAAGGACAACTCCTCAACATCACCTCTATCATTCTTCCACTCCTCATACCATTAGTACACTATATCCTTGAGTAGATGAGCTACAAAGTTTACCCCTTCCATATTTGTGGCCTATATCATACTAAAGATTTTCTCCCTTTTATCGAAGAAAGATTAAGGATCGTCCTACAGCTTTACTCGTGTAAAAGTAAGAGGATTCATCTTCATAAATTGGCCAACCCTTGAAGCCTCAAAAAATAAAACACCAATTGCATCCCGCTTAGCCTGAGCAACAATCAACTGAGCAATAACATGAATTGATTGGCAAAATTTTTCATTAGTCACCTCTCCTTGAGGAGGACTAGTAGCTATCATGGGAACTTCCGAAAAATTAGGGATATGACCCTGAGATCGAGTACAAACTCGAAGTTTAGGATATACCACATAAATATCATCCCTAGATAGGACCAAAAAATTTCCTTGTGTTGCAAATCATCGAGGCACGATCTAAAAAGCAAACAAACAAGGATTAGATAAAATTCTAAGAGTTAGACTGCAAGCTTGAAAATAGAATACCAAGAAAGTAAAACATTCCTATATGTCTTGTACCCTCTCTCTTATGAGAATGGCGTGCTACACACTGATAAAAAAGACTTTACTAGACACGGATTTGTGGACTCCTAATTGACTATGAACCTAAAGTTCTGATACCAACTTGACATGACCCACACCAGGGAATTGTCATAAAAGGAATCCTAAGCCCACCCCGGACTGGAGACCAACCACATTACCCAACCCAACTGACCTATGCATATCCTGAGTCGGATGAGTTCAAACATATAACAAGATAGTGTTATTGCATAATCCAAGACTCTGGCATAGGTCTGTATCTGTGACCACCCAAATGAGTCCAACTGTCTAATACCCAATCGATAACTATTACCATTGAAACCATAATCCAAACCATAACCATGTGAGTTCCATAATAATTATATAATCCCAAAATAAAAGAAAATGGAACAACCAATAATACAATCAACCGGTTTCAGCCCTAATACCAATGCTAATACTAAGGCTAACATCCCTACCGATACATCTCATGCCAACCCATAGTAGTTCAATAAAGGCGTCTAACCAAAAGAACACCAAAATCCTATTGGCACATGCCCCAAACCATAGCCAAAACCAAAATCCATAAATAAACCAAAGTATGAAATAATATTAAAAAAGGAGCCTTCTAAAAAGATGAAAGCTCACCTCTTCAATCTAATAGCTAATCCCAAAGTCCAATCGCTAAGCAGGAGGAGTAGAATGATCGGTTCCTACATCTCGTGGTGATACAATGGCTAAAAGATGGGTTAGCGAGTGAATGCTAGCATAAACTCCGAATAAGGATAAATTAATGCCATTTAATAAAACCAAGCAAACCACACATATATATATAACCATGTCGGAAAAGGGAACAAGGTTTAATATATATTTAAAACTATTAATCTAGGCATGTGTAGCTTTATCGTTCTTAACCAACCATAGGCAATATGGGTCCCAATGCATTTAGCTATACGAACCGGAGATACCATAGTAGTAAGGGATCCCCAAGTACCCTTCACCTTCCATGATACATATGTAGAGTGTACTTAGAATAGTCCCATGTAGCTCATAGTATCATATAAGGTCGCCATGATCCACCCCTCATGTCGACAAACATGAGTTTCCAGTGTTCATCCGTTGGACTCCAACCTTCAGGGTTAGCTATCACACTTTACCTATATTGCCCAATTAAAACTATTTTCAACCAAAAAAACCATTGTTATTAACTGGGGCTATACTTAGTAGTATCGTTATACCGACTATAACTTGCAAGTATTGTCTTTAGACAAACCTTTTTGAGATCAAAGGATTCCCATTCACCTATAAATCACATTATCCAATTAGCTTAGGGGAGTCCTATGTACTCCACAAGTGTTCCATTTTTATGATTACTTGGGGGATTCAATTTTTCCCCACAAAAATGATTGTTTAAGCCAAAATCATTCCATTTTGACCATTGCAAATTATTTAACCATTTAGGGTTCCATTACAAATTTTAAACCATGCATAAGTTCCATTAAAAATCCTCTAATGTAGTGAAAATATTCTCATAGGATTTTATCAAACACATTGGGGGCATACTATTTCAAAATCCAAATCCAATCACCAAATAACCATTCTCATGCAACCAATTATCCAAAACCACCATTAAAGCATATAACAGCATATTTAAAACATGGAAAAACTATAACCAAACATTTATAACAAAAACCCCAAAATTATATTTTGAAACCCAAATCCATACAATAATCAAACCATGAAAGCATTATATAAAACCATGCCTTTAGTTGGAAATAACAATGACGGAAGAGAACATGCCTTAAACTAAGAAGATAATAGAGAGAAACCATAAACACAAGCACCAAAATAATCCTTAAGATGACACCCTGGATTCCCTTGCCCATGAACTTTAGAGAGGATTAAAGAGTGTTTTTCTAAGTGTTAAAGAATAGAATAATAGGAAAATAACCTCCCAAGTGAGTTAAAAGTCATGGGGCCTCATTAGGTTAAGTGGGGAAATCTCCAGATTACCCTCACTTAAACTACACCAAATTACCTTCACAAAAATACGACTATCCATACCATTAGTATCCTCTAATATGAGTGGTACCCACCACTCTTATACAAAGTCATCTCCCGTGGACCCAATACTATCCAAGGTATGACTCACCATAAACCATGTCATATCTATGCATAAGATTGGTACCTATGATCTATACACCTAGTAGAATAAATGTAAAGAGGATTTAACATTTTCCACTATTCAAGTCCATTGTACAACTCGTACCCTGGCTTATGGCTTATGGTAATCCACTCGTCCTCAGATTAAACTTAGTCTACCAAGTATAAGTATAAGTGAAGGAAAGACCCAAACCAAATGACCTATGTCCATCAGTTCGACTCATACCACCTAAGTCGTATCAATTCCAGAAATGAAATCCAACTTACCAACCAACACTGGTGAGCATACGACTAACCCATACCACTCATATCCCAATGTATTAGTCTTTTCCCTTCGTCGTATTCTATCTAGAGACCAGCTATCCAGGATATTTTCTAAAGGCTAGAAACCCAGGTTGTTTCAATCTCCCCTGCTAAGAACATTCATCCCCAATAATGGGCAAGGTAAGGGAACCTCACGCACAATTTATTTGCATTATAAAATATCAATCCAACCTTTAACCGAATTTGAAATCATACATACAAAGATATTAATCTTACCTTTAGCAATGTATGAAAATAAAAGTATGTTGAAGAACACATACCTTCCGCACAAAACCCAGGAGTAGAAAATAAATGTGAAATACTTAGACTTGATGTCTTCATTCGCTTCCCATGTAGCCTTTTCTACCTTGTGGTTCGGCCATAGAACCTTATTTGAGGCAATATCCTTGGCCCATAGCCGATGAACCTACCTATCAAATATCTAAACCAGGACCTCTTCATAAGACAGAGAATCCGAGATACCCAAGCCCTCCAAAGGAATGACTAAAGAAGGATCACCAAGACACTTCCTCAAAATAGATTCATCAAATACCGGATGAATGGATCTCAAACCAAAAGACAACTCAAATTAATAAGCCATATTACCAACCCTCTAAAAAATTGCATAAGGACCAAAAAATTCAGGACTGAGCTTCCTTTTTTCACTAAACTGCATTACTCCCTTCACGGGAGATACCTTTAGGAACATCTTATCCCCAACTTCAAACTCCTAGTCTCTACACCTTATATCCTCAAATGACATTCAGTGACTTTGGGTAACCTTAAGTCTATCTCAAATCACTTTCACATTTACCATAGCCAGATAAACCAAATCCAAACAAAAAATATCTGCCTCACCAAGCTCGTACAAACTAATAAGCGATATACACCCCAACTATACAATACCCTAAATGGGGACATCCCAATAGTAAAATAATAGTTATTGTTATAAGAAAACTCTACTAAAGGTAGATTCTCAACTAACAACCATCATAGTAATTCACATATACTCAAAACATGTCTTCCAATGTCTGAATAGTCCTTTTTGCTTTCCCATCCATCTAAGGATGAAAAATAGTATTCAGTCTTAACTTAATACCCAATCTATTTAGAAAAGACTGCCAGAGAGAAGATGAAAACTACATACCACAATCAGAGATAATCAAAATATATACTCCAAAGGTACAACCTTGCATAGTCCTCTGTCGATAAGGTAGTCCTTACAGGCAAGAACTGAGTACACTTAATCATCTTATCCATGATGACCCAAATCGAATAAAATTGGTTGCGAGACTGAGAAAGATTGGTAAAAAAATCTATGTTGATCGCCTTCCATTTTCATCCAGGTAAATCAATTTCTTTATACAACCTGCCAAGCCTTATGTGCTCAACTTTAACTTATTGGCACACCATGCACTTGGCTATAAAATCAACCACATTTTTTTTCATGCTATTCTACTCTCCTTGATATCATGATACATTTTTGTCAAACTAGGATAAACAACATAGCATGATTTATGCAGCTCAGCTAGAACCCTTTGTTGTAAGTCATCGACATTAGGAACACAAATCTCCCTTGGTACCGTATTATACAATTGCCATTGATCTTAATGACCATTACATTTTTCCCACCAACGTCACTATTGATTTTTATTAAGATAAGATACAACACTTAATTCTCCTTGATCTCTGCACCAAGAGACAACCGAACCACTCCCTAAACCATTACCCTACCATCCTTGTAGTCCAATAGATGAACTGTAAGATTAGCTAAGCGGTGAATGTCCTTCACCAATTCCCACTTTTCTTTCCCCACATAAGCCAAACATCCCATGGGTAACCTGCTAAAAGCATTATCAACCACATTAGATTTACCTAGGTGGTAGTAATGACTTATACCATAGTCCTTGAGAAGCTTCAACCATCTCTTTTGCATAAGATTTAGATCATTCTAAGCGAACATATACTGTAGACTCTTATGATTAGAAAAGATATCTACGTGCACTCCATAAAAATAATGCCACCAGATATTCAAAAAAAAAGCCACCGCCAACAACTCCAAATCATAAGTAGGATAATTCCTCTTACGTACCTTCAATGGTTGGAAACATATCCAATCACCTGCCGGGTAGCATCACAATAAACCACAAACCCCTCCGTACCTTCCAGCAAGGTAAAAATTAGAGGCAAAGTCAGATTATCCTTAAGCTTCTTAAAACTCCCTTCACACGCTTCTGACCAAGAAAACTTTTAACTTCTATTGAGTTAACTTAGTTAAAGGAGCAGCTATCATCAAAACCTTTTCATGAATACCCTATAATACTCGCCCAAACCCAAGAAGCTCTGAATATAGATTAGAGTCATAGGTTAAGGCCATATTTTAACTATAGCCTCCTTTTGAGGGTCCACCATGATCCCCTCACTAGAAATAATATGAAAATAAAAAGTCACAACATTCAACCTAAACTCACACTAAGAGAATTTGGTATACACTATTGCTCTTTCAAGGTATGTAACACTACAAAAAGGTGAGTGACATGTTCCACCTCACTTTTAGAATACACCAATATGTTGAAAAAAAATATCCAAGAACTTTCTGAAAACCCTATTCATCAAACCCATAAATCCTGTTAGGGCATTAGACAAGCTAAATGAGATAACAAAGAACACAAAGTCCCTATACCGAGTATGAAAAGCCATCTTAGAGATATCCTCCTCCTTTATCTTAAGATTATGATACCTAGACCGAAGATCTATCTTAGAAAAGAATTGGCACCTTGCATCTGATCAAATAATTTATTTATCTTCAGAAGAGGATACATGTTCTTGATCATTACCTTAGTCAACTACCAATAGTCAGTGAACATCCGAAGCGAACCATCCTTCTTACGCATGAACAACAATGGTGCACCCCATGGGGATACACTAAGATGAATAAACCACTTATCTAGAATTTTATTAAGTTGCTCCTTAAGTTCTCTAAACTCAGTCAGATCCATTCTATAAGGAGGAATTGATATTAGACTAGTGTCCGGAGCCAAATCAATACTAAACTCAATCTCCCTATCCAGAGTAAAGCCAGGAAGATCATCAACAAAGAACTCAAGAAACTCACTTACTATCAAAACTAAGTAAAAAGAAGGAGCCTTTGAGTTAGAATCTTTAACCCCTACCAAGTGATAAAGACACCCTTTGGAGATTAATCTTTAAGCTCTAAGGTAAGAAATAAACCTCCACCTAGGGGCTAGGGAACCATCCTCCCACACTATAACCAATTCACCAAGGAACCTAAAGACAACCTTATGGGTCCAATAATCTAAGACTGCATAACAAGAGTGTAACCAATCAATCCCCATAATAATATCAAAATCCACCATATCCAGCTTAAACAGATCTACCAAGGTCTTTTATTACATATTCAGGTGGGTGTGTTTTATTTTATTTGTTCTATTTATGTTTTTTCATAATTTGTTTTACTACCACACCTAACCCTACTATATTTTCTCTTTTTATTACCCTTATTTCATTCCTACATCACCTTATGTAATGTTATGATATCCACCCTTAAATTAGGTGATTTACCTGAGTTGAGGTGCAAAATGTCTAAGGTGGACTAGGGAAAAAATGGGTTCATTGTAACACAAGTGGGAAGGTGAAAGCTGTAACAAGAAAAATAGGCTATACAGCCTCAAAAATAGGGATAAAGGGATACTTGATCATACATGGATGGTTATTTAGGCTGTATCTTATCCCTTTATCCCTATTTTTAAGGGTATTATTGAGGGAAAGTATCATATCCCTTTCCCTCAATAGGAAAGTATCATAGGGTATTATTGACTACCCTATGATACTTTTCTAATCAACTACCTTACAACCTAGGCAAGACTAACCAGGCAAGTTTTGGATTCAACATACAAAAGAAACTAAGTAGTAACTCATACACACATGGCACAGGGTTACATCACAAGCTACTACCTATAAAGTTCATGCCCAATTTAGCTATAATTATTATGTCCCTAATCCTAATGCCATAATGATATTCACAATGATTATACATATATACACATCAAATAGTTCTAAAATAAATTTTTAGAATGGCATCATTTTTTAGAAAAATCCACACAAAAACATGTAAACATCCCTAGATACTCAAAAATCATCTAATTACAGAAAAACATATCACAATAAGAACACACAATACGACAAAGAATTTAACCTTGACCTGTCAATTCTACAATCATACCATAGCCGACTAGAAAAGAAGAATGGTAACAGAAACTTATGATAGCTAGGTATACCCCACCCCCAACTATAAGACTAAATAATATGCCAAGTGTATAAAAATAATATAAAATAAAGAAATAAGGACATACCTAGGATGCACTAGGCATTCGTGTCATGCTCGCCCCTTCAAGGGGTATCTCGACTGGCGGAGACGATGGGGTTGCCAGTGCACTACTAGAGGATGCACCCGCTATTAGCTCAACACTTCTCTACCTATTAATAAAATTAGTCTCCCTCAAATTATATGTGGCCTATTTCAGGGTCTAACCAAATAGCAAGTTAGGATCCTACAAAACCTCTTTTTTGCCTCTATTTGTCTAAACTATGGGGACTTTCTCCTCATCATCCATACAGAAATAAAAACATCTAGGTCCATGCAAATGTGCCTGCTAAATAACTTGAGGTATAACTAGAGAGATAGCTAAAATATTGCTCTAAGTGAGTGTTCATAACTTTGCTTGCAGTGTGGCCTCCTCCTTCCTAATCTCAACCTGATCGAGTGCCTTTATATCTCTAAAAAAGGTTGATACAACATATTTCAAAGTATCTATATAAGGATGCACCTCAACTTGAAACTCTAGAATCTCATCCCAATGTTAAGCCTATAATTTAGTTTCAACTACCTCTAATGTCATTCAAATAGATGGCAGGAGCTTCTCAAATAATGATACCACCTTAGCCTCAATATTCTCTAGCCAGGTAGTAGTAGCATGCTAATACTACTAAGCTCTATATATACTCTCAAGATACTAATATTGTGCCTATGGTAGTAGCTATAATAGAGGGGAAAGGGGGTGCTGAAGATGTCCTACTAGGTCCATAGTGGAAGCTGGGACTTTAGTAGATGTAGTTGGGGTTCTTTTATAATATTGGGTATAATTATGCACTCTAGTGTTGCTATTCTTGCTTAATAAGCCTTGTTTGGAGAACCATTCATATGTTTTACATGTTAATAATGATATAAATGTGCATCTAAGTGTAAAGGTATGTGTTTACAATGTTTAAATATGGTTCACACTATTTTTTGTTAAAATTAAGCATTTAACATCTAGACGAGAAAACTAGTCTTCTAGCTTGAGTTACTAGTTCATCCTCTTGATTATTGTGTTTTTTAACTTTAATTCAGGGTGTATAATGTATAGTTTTCTTGGTTCTAAAATCAAGTGGAAACATCACATAAAAGCTTTGAGTGGACCAATAGAAGGACAAGACATAACATTTCGAGAAGAGGATGCTTGGGAGCTCACCACATTAGTTGTGTTTTGTGGTGACAATATAGATGAGCATGGTGGTGCATCATGGAAAATTTGCAATCAGCAATTGTCAAATTTCAGTAGCTCAATCCGATTACACTCTAGCGCGATGTGACGAAATTCAAGAGCGGGAAATTTATGCCTAGTTATTACAGGATAATCTAAAATCTTGTTCCTACATGTCTTATGATTGGTTTACTATAAATAAAACATATTAAAACATGTTTTGTACATCTTTGGATCTTTGGACGTCTTGGACAATTGAGGAGGCTACTACAACTTTATTTTTAAGTTTTCATTCTTTAATTTAGTATGTATATGGTTTTGATCTTTCATACAAATTTTTGGATGATGAATATGACTATTAGTGGCTTAAAACTCCCTTTCAGGGGTTAAATCAAAGAAAATGACTCCTATTGTTCCGAATTAATTTTATTTAATTTGCTTATCATATTTGGTTGCTTGTTTATTCATGTTTTAATTATTTTCAGGATTATCACCCTTAGAATATATATATATATATTACAACCTTGTGATCTCGGGAGATGGAATAGAGAGATAGAATGTGGGGATAAACAAAGTAGGATTCTTATTCTTTTATGAAATAAGGAATTTGAATTAGTATATAGGATAGGGATGTACCTAGAAGTCTTAGTTTATTCACATATAGGAGATAGCTTAAAGAACATAATTTGATTATTATATACTCGCTCAACGATGTAGTTGTAATGTCCAAATTAGGTAAACGGTTAGATGTCGGGAGATCATAATCACGCGATTAACCCTATGAATCAACAACCAAGATAAGCAAGTTAATGAATAAAGCTCAGTAACGTTGTAAGATTGTTCGAAGTGCTTTAAACCTAGGCTTTCTCCTATTAATTTTTTTAAGTCTTTATTTTCCGCATCGTTTACTTTACTTTAGTTTACAAATATTCAAAACTCTTTTTCATTTACTCTTGCACTGAATCAGAAATCTGATAGTTGTTAGAAAAAGTGTATGTGGGATTGATATTCAGTTTTCTTGAAGGACACTATAATACTTGGTAGACCACGAACACTTATGTGTGTGCTTGGGCACTGCCATGTTTTTGGTGCCATTGTCGTAGGCTTATAAGTTGGAAACTATATTATTTTTAGTTTAGTTATATTGAGTTGTAAATAGTTTAGTTTTTTTAGTTTTTTTTTAGTTTCTTTTATTTCTCTTTTTAGCACACTTCTTGATATGTCAGCCTGGGATAAATGGTTTACAAATGTTAATGATTCTTGTTGTTTTTGTGGGGGACCCCAAAATGAATCTTATTGTCTAGATTTTGATGGAAGTGCATGGATGGGACCTTCATATTATGATATCAATACTCTTTTATCTGTGGAGAAGACTGTAAGTTGGTGTTTGGTGTATGGTAATCCTGGTTATTCTATAGCTATGTGTGATGTCAATCCTGATTCAGAATTTTTTGTAGGATATGCTCAAAGGCAAAATTATGTGAACACCTACAATCAAACATTGAAGACTCATCAACAAATATAACCATGGACAACCAGGAACAACAGTTTCAACAGGCTCAACTAAATAAGTCAACTAGACACTTGAAAGAGATGTTGAAATAACTTTTAGCATCTTAAGCACAGTTGTTGGCAGATATGAAGAACCAACTGGTGGCTGAAAAGAAGTTGTATAATTAGCCCGAGGTAAATATAGTGATGACTCCCTAACTAGTTACGAACAAAGTTGCGGATAATCTGAGGAATTCTGAGTACTCAAAACTAAAGTTGTTGAACAGGTTGAGGAGGTACCACCACCACCATGTACACAGATGATAAGAAAATAAAAATATGAAGAGGATACTAGTCAATCAATGGAGCAAACATAAGAATCACTACCATTTAGCTATCATCTTTATCTTGAGACAAAAATTAAGAAGGTAAATAAAAGTGAGAGTGTTGTGGATAGTGTAAATTTTGATATGGAATTAGTTGGACCTCATTCAAAGAACTTTTATACAGTATGTTTAGATGATGTCTTGCCTGTGGAATCATCTGAAATAGTGGGAGAGTGTGAAGATGAGAAACTAGAATCCTATATTCTTAATTTTGCACAATAAAAGCAACATAAACCGAGTGTGTTATGATGCACATTCTTTTACTTAATTCCTTAATGATTGTACAACCCCTCTATGAGCATGGTAAAAGGATGGATACAAAGTTGGAGTTGAAATTTATATCCTAAAGGTAGATGAAAAAGTTAATTGGGTCGTGCCACAACAATAAATTAGGGGCTTCTTGGGAGGAAACCCAAGTAAAGTATGTTGTATTTTTTTTAGTATTTTTTGATTTTATATCACATATTTTTTGTTTTGTTGAGTCACGGGTTGATGGGAAGTCTGAATATCAAAAACCTGAGCTAAGAAGTATGGTAAAGGTTGAGTGTGGGGTTCATGAAACCTCTTGATTTTTAAATATGCTTTTAGCTAGGTATAGAGGGCTCAAGGAGTATTTCTATCTCTATTTTTAAGTATACTTCGGGGACAAAGTAGATTTTTAAGTGTGGGGTAGGGAAATTCCCATTTTTAGGGTAAGTTTAAAAACTTTTGTGTTAGAAATAAGTGAGATGTTCTTGTTGGTGCTATAAGTGAATGCATAATGCAACTTTTTTGTTTGTGAAGAGCATGTGGATTGTGTGAATTACTACTTTTGAGACTCCTAGGCTCATTTTTATGACTCTTGTACTAGTTGTTTTAAAGTTGAAGTCATGCTACTATTTGGTTGAAACTCTATGATGATCCTACTTAAATTTGAGAATGTGACATATGTGATGTGAGGTATTTGTATGTTCCTTGTTGCATGTGATTTCTTGAACTTGCCTGGTGTGTGTGTAAAGCGAAATAAAGAGTGTGGGTTTAGGAGATAATATAGGCATTTCTTTTTCTTTGAATCGTTAGCTTTTTCTTTGGAAGCCTCATAAGTAACCTAATCCCTTCTTTGATAGACCTTAATTTTATCCAAAGCTCCTAAGCATTTTAGTAAAAAATTAAGTGAGTTAAGGAGTATGATATTGAAGAAGAAAAATTTGAAATTGAAGCCCCTAGGTGAAAGTTATTAGTGTTCAAAAGAATTGATAGGTGTTATGGTTGAGATTTGAGTAATGAAAAGAATAAAAATTTGTTCAAATTGAATGAGTTGTGCATAAAATCCTCTACCATAGTATATGTAAATGAGCTTAATAGGATGTGGTGAAAACAAAAGAATGGGGCAGAAAAAAGGGTGTGGTTTGGTTGTTAGAGTTGAATTGAATGTATAAAGTTATGTGTTAAAGTTCTTACAGAAGATAGTCACTATTAAGCCAAAATAGTTCCTACCCAACCCTTATCCTAAATTACAACCTTTAAAGACCTATTCATTCCTAAGCTTTGCATTCTAATATTAGTGGAGTGCAATATTATGGGCAAACCTATGGTTCATTATGTGTAACTTGTAAATTCTTTGTGAGAGTGTTGTATCCATTGTGTTATAAATTGTATTTATATCAATGATTATGGGAAACTCTCTATAATAATGTCTTTTATCGATAAATTAGCATGATTTTTCCAACTTGTTGAGTCAATTCTTGTGGCTTAGATGTTATGGAGTAGTGTTGATGAGCTTTAAATTGTATATATAATATTCTAAGTGTAGAAACTTGCATTTTGTGTAGTCATTGTAGTACTAGCTTTAAGTGTCTTACATGTAGTAGAAATGTAGAGTTTCCTTAGCTTATGATTCTTAGAGTTAAGAGTTGTTCAAGGAAGAACAAGGAATTAAGTGTGGGGTGGTGCTGTTAGGTGTAATTATACACTCTAATGTTCCTATTCTAGCTTAACAAGCCTTTGTTTGAGGGCCATTCATATTCTTTACATATTAATAATGATATAAATGTGAATCTAAGTGTCCAAGTATATTCTTACAATTTTTAAAGATTTTTAAACATGAGTTTGGGTTCAAATTGAATATCTAAAGTCAAGACGAGAAAACTGGTGTTCTAACTTGAGTTACTAGTTAATCATCTGGATTTTTATGTTGTTTTTAGCTTTAATTTGGTGTGTGTAAGGTATAGGTTGCTTGGTGAGATGATTACGATGAAACATGAAGGATTTATAAGCATCAAATCAAGTGGAAACGTCACACAAAATCTTGGAGTGGACCAATAGAAGCACAAGACACAACATGACAAGCCACAATTAGAGGTGTTTCACAGTGCCAACAGCGATGACAATGGTGGTGCATCACGACAAAGGATCAATCAGTAATTGTCAATTTCTAGTCGCTCAATGCGATTATGGTGCGTTATAGGCTTATAGCGATGAGCACTCTAACGTGACGTGATGAAGTTCAAATGCAGGAAATCTGTGTGCAGCTATAAAAGGATAATGCGAAATCCTATTCCTACGTGACGTTTGATTGGTTTACTATAAAAAAAAGGTATCAAAACAAGTTTTTGACATCTTTGGATCCTTGGACGACTTGGACAATTAAGGAGGCTACTACAACTTTATTTTTAGGTTTTTATTTTTAATTTAGCTTCTTTATGGTTTTGATCTTTCATACAATATTTTGGATGATGATTATGACTGTCAGTGGCTAAAAAATCCCTTTCTGGGGTTAAATCTAGGAACATGACTACTATTGTTTTGAATTGATTTCGTTTAATTTGCTTATCATATGAGATTGCTTGTTTATTCTTGTTTTAATTATTTTGAGGATTGATCACCCTTAGGATAAATATATTATCAACCTTACAATCTCGGGAGAAGGAATAGGAAGATAGAACATGGGGTTGAACAAATTAGGATTCTTATTCTTTTAATAAATAAGTAATTCGAATTAGCATCTGGGACAGGAATATACCTAAAAGCTTACTTGATTCACATGTAGGATGATAGCTTAAAGAACTTAATTGGATTATTACATCCCAACTCAATGATGTATTTGTAATTTCCAAATTATGTAAACGGATTGTAGTTGGGAGACCATGATTATGCGATAAACCCTACAAATCAACAACCAAGATAAGTAAGTTAATGAATGAAGTTCAATAACTTAGTAAGATTGTTCAAAGTGTTTTAACCCTGGGCTTTCTCCTATTGATTATCTCAAGTCTTTACTTTCCGCATTGTTAATTTACTTTAGTTTTAAATTATTCAAAATTCTCTTATGGTTACTCTTGCACTAAATCTATCTAAACTGTGAACTAAAATCAGATAGCTGTTAGAGCAAGTCCCCGTGAGATAAATATTAAGATTTATTAAAAGCCACTATATTACTTAGTAGGCCACGTACACTTGCGTGTGCGCTTGGGCGTGGTCACTTTATCCTGAGTGCTTACATAGGGGCCTCTCTCTCTCTCTCTAATTCCCCTATCTTAAAATCTATACCTGCATCAACATATCTACCTTGCCTATCACTTAATTCTGTAGGAACTGATGGGCCTTCAGATCAAATTGGAATCACTACCGGAGGTGCTTATATCTCTAGGCAAGGATCGGGTTTGCCGGATCCTTGATCATATGCATCTAGGAAAAACCCATCGCCACCACTATATTGCCAACTCCTAGAATCTCAGGAACACCAATCTCATCACACATCAACTATACCAATCAAGGAAAGGGTAGTATCGTTAATTCACTAAATTACCACTCATGAAGCTCATATCTACAATGGCTGCAAAATCAATATCATAACCACCCATCATGATTGAAATTAGTATTTCACCATCCCATGTAAGTAAATTTTCCACTGTAATCGAGCATATAAAATAATGCACTATTAGCTACCAAAACTTCGCTACAAAATTTAGTACCTCCTTCTTAATCACAGCATGGCCCTAAACACATGGGGAATCAACTCAATTGGGTGAAATATAATTAGAAATACACTTTATCAAACCTTCCCTCTTACCCCTATGCTTAGAATCTCAGATAGCGTGTCTATCACACACCCATCTCGAAGTGATCACACTCTACTATAGACACAGAGGTTGTATAATCTGGTCCGACTAGAATTTGATGGATGACCGCTACTGAAATATTAACCATGTCACCTCTTACCAAAGTTTTCTATACCTGAGGTTTCTCTATATATCTACTGCCTCTGGGTATGGTCAAAGATAAAATTATGGCATAGAAAGCATAGGATTTACATACTAATGCCTGCTTGTATGAACCCAGGGGTCTAGTCATCCACCCAGCTGATACCTATCACACGCAGCCTACAAAAGCGGTGCTCCAGCCAACATGGCTAACTGAATCCATCTCTCCTCCCAAATAGTCCTCTTGGTCTGACCAACCCTATTCATAAGTTATTTCGCACATAAATAGTCTAGAAACACTTAACATATTACCTCGAGTTTACCACATCAGTAGGCTCGACCAATATATGGGTAGGGTCCAAAATCTGGGTTATCTAAGCCGGTGGCTCCTGATAGGATATATATTGTACCTTCTTCAGACAGGAATACTACAAATGATGGCTTTAGAACTGGTGGTATGGACTTATCTTGAGACCCCTCCTCGAACTGGAGGTCCTATGTAGCTTCCTCTAGAAATGGCTTAGACTCCACCTCCTCCTTTTTTTCATTCTTTCCTTTCTCATACAGATGGGAGTGTACTAGTGAAATCCTAGTCGACTTTATCCTTAACCTTAGTACTGGTGTGTAAGCCTCTAACTGAGATCTAGGCAGAGTAGAAGTAGGTTGTCTTCCCCTCTGTGACACGGTAGAGATCTGGTCACCTAAAGTAGCTCTAATAATTATCTCAGTCACAACATGATTCTAAGATCTAGTTCGTAGTGTTTTTTCTCTAGTCCAAGCAATCAAGTACCCCTCCACCGAGCCACTACTCTTATAGGATTTATCTTGTTTCAAAAAACCAATTTTTATTCTCCGCAAGATAGTAAGGGATTGCTAAATTTGAATAAAAACTCAAAATTTTGAGAATTCAAATAATTCCTTAATTTAATAACCCTACAAGCTGTACTCTGTCTCAACAAGTCCAATTTTTGCACATTCAGTTAGGATCAACGTTTAAACACAAATATGACATCTAAAAATTTTGGGATTCCCTGACCTTTTCAACTTCTACTTCTGTTCGAGGCATGATCATAAAGTATTTATTAATGAACAATGCACTTTTTAAAATTCTAGGCTAATTCAAGGCTCCTGCATACAAATTTGTTGATGTCTATGTTTTTTGCATGAAAATAAAAATACCAACTCACTTATTTCCAGTTTAGCACAATTTACTATCATTAGGATCTAAGAATTTTTACCTTTTGTTACAAGAACTGTAAGTGAAGATTGAAAAGGTAAGGAAACCCTAGCTTTAATGCATAATATATTCAATATGGACATGTTGGTACCGAGCCCAAGGAATGTTCTTTCCTTATATGAAGTGTAGGGGAAGTGTGGAGGTTTGAATTTTAGAGGGATTTTAGAAATCGTAAGGTTTTTGGGGTTTAGGGTCGGGTATAGGGCTTAAATAGCCCTATCTAGGTCGGTTTTGGGTCACTCGGGATTGGGTTAGTGATGTGTGGCACATTTTCCCCTCATTTATATAAAAATTATTACACACTAAGATGAATTAATTATATATAAATACTAATTCTTTATTGAAATAAATTAATTTTTAGTGCTTCTGAATTTGCAAGAAATATTATGAGAATAAGGTCTAAAGCTGGAAGAGAATAAAACGTAGCAAGAAGTGCAAAACCTAAAGCTAAGGACAAAAAGATGATCCTCAAATACTAATATTGCACCTAGAGGGTTGCGATCACGATCGGTTAATAATTCATAGAGCGGCTATCATGGATCGACCACTATGATCGCAGTGGTCACTATACTAAACAAGAGACAGCGACTGGGACTAGTTAGGAAATTTGAGGGGCAGATTTGGAATTTCACTTTGTAAAATCCCAAGATACAAAAGGCAAATACCTCAATATTTACAGCTTTCTTTTGATAATTTTTTAGATTTGTAGTGAGAAAACAATTGTTATTTGTATTCCAAGAAAGATTTTGGTTATAAATTTAAATTGAAGTTTGGGTTTATATTTATTTTGATTATGATGAAAGAATTGCATGCCAATTTTGGTATATTTGTTATCTTTAATTTTATGAGTAGCTAAATTAATATCTCGGGGTCATATTTTAGTAGGTGATTAATATTGTGTGGGTGTTGATTGTTAGTCCAAATAATTAGTTAATGGTGTTGGGTTTTCCTCTTACTCTATGTTTGAATTGAGAATTGTGGGTGAAAACCCAAATCTACTTGGATCCCATATCATCCTTTAAAGAGATATGTGGGTGAAAAGTAATTGTGAACAAGAACTTGGATTAACTTTGTTCTTAGCATTATCTGAAAAATAAGGGTGTATTTGAAGTAGCTATTTTCATAAGCATCATCTTAGAAATGAAGATTCTAGTTGAGGTATTGGATTGGTAAAGTTTTCACACTCATGAGGTTTTTGAAAGAATCGATGAGTTAAATTTAGTGTTTTGTGAAAATGTTAACACTGAGACCATAAATCTAGCCAACCTAAAACTCATGGCTAAAACCTAGAATAACTCTTAATTACCCATGCATGAATATCACCTAGGCGAACATAACCTCAAGGATCCTCTTAACATGGTATACCTATCAATTGTTTAATCTCTTATTAGTGTTATTTTGTGATTGTTTTTAACAAAGTCCCAAAACCATCAAATTTAGTTTCATGTTTTATTTAAATATTGCGTTGTGATTTAACAGATAGTTAACTTTCAAAACACATTAGCTTTGGAAGTTAGTTTGCAATCCTCAAGGATTTGACCCAAAATCTTGTTGGGTATATATTGACAAAACCCTTCTTGCACATAATTTGTTGTTTAAGTTGAGATTTATCAAAAATGGTACCGTTGCTGGGGAGTAGAACATAGTTTTCATGATTATGGTGTAGTTTATGAACTTGGGTTAGCCTTAGTGTGCTAGTTTACTTTATTTGTTTCTTTTGTCTCTTGATTTGGTGACTTTAATAACATCCGCATCACCATGAGCCAACATGGAAGAAGTGATGTCTCTTCTTATGGTCATATAGGAGATAAGGATTATCTTGATGACGTAGGGCTTGCTAGTGTCATATGCATTCCTTCGATAGAAGGTAATGGATATTTTCAGATTACTAGTATGATGCACCATATATATCAAATGAATGGTCTATTTTGAAAAACCTCAATGACATATTCTCCCCTTTTGATATTTCCCAGTATCTCAAGAGTCCCTCCGATTATGACTTTTCCCATTTTTTATGGTAAAAGTGGTTTTATGGTTGATATCTCTACCCACATGTCCTATTACATCATGGATCAAACATATGGTGGACTTTTTGAATAGATATTCCCTCCTTCTAGAATGGTACAACTAATCGAAGAAATCACAAATTTACATCAACATAGTAGTAAGCCCTTATATGAGGTATGCCAAAGGTTCAATGACAAAATCATGAAAAGCCCGAACCATGACGTACCAAATAAGATTATTCTCTAAATATTTTATTGGGCATTAGATAAATTGAATAAGACCTTTATTGATAACACATTCAGAGGGTCTCTTATCAAGTTATCATATGGGTTTGCATTGACTTTGCTCAACCAAGTTACAAAAAAAAATAGACGGCCACACACCCTGGACTCTGAAGTAACCATAGGGTATCCCACTATATCTTATGTCACCAAAGATAAAAGAATGAAGGATAAGGAAAAAGATGAAAATATGGCCAAGGTGATGACCCAATTAGATATCTTTACTAAACACATCATGGGAGTACCTTCAAAGGGGATCAATAGCATTTCCTCTCAAGATACCAAAAGTTATGATGATAATGAAGTTAAGGCACTTGATGAAGACATAAGTTATTGATGAAACATTTGGGAGTTCCCTCCCTACCTACCAAAGGCACGACAAAAATCCAGGTGGGAACGACCGAGACTTAGATCGTTATTGGCACAATAGAGAGAGGTATAGAGACCAATATTAGAGGGACAAGGACAAAGGATATGATTGATATTTTGCCCTTCATGATCATGTTAAGGACAAGGAATCAACCTCAGTGGACCAAGTAAATCAAAAAATGAGAATGTCCTTACCCGAATTTTAATGTGCGTTGAATGTACCAATAAAATGGTAAGGGAGATAAAAAGTGACTTCTTTCAATTAAACCAGATGGTCACATCCCATTCAGTATTCATCTAGAAATTGGAGCCGGAAGTGGGAAAAATTTCAACCCAACTTAATGTTAGGCCAAAAGGAGGTCTACCGAGTGGCACAATGGTCAATCCCAAGAACAATGGCAATGTTATAGCAATAATCACTGAAAGTGGTAGAAATCTTGGTGAATAGGTGTTTGAGGTTGATGAAAAGTTTTTTCATGAACAAAAAAGTTCAAATAGGAAGCCGTTTAAAAAGCCAAGTGATGGTGCTCCAACATCTCATGAAGTCGGTAATAAGGAACCAATGATAATTAAAAAGAAGGGTAACAAAGAGAAAACTCCTAAAGTGATTGATGGTGATGAGAAAAAGGTAGAAAAACCTCAAAGTGTTCCATTTCCCCCTATGAAAATTCCTCCACCCTCTACATAAAATTTAAAGAAGAAAGATGACAATGCCAAGTTCAAAAAGTTTGTTGCAAAACTTAGAAACCTCTCGATTAATATTCCATTGCAGAAATTCTTCAAGAGAGTTTGAGGTATGATAAGTCAATGAAGAACTTGATATCAAAAAAGTGACTTGTGGATTTAGAAACTATTGAAGTGACTCATAGTTGTAGTGCTATCATGTAAAATTCCATGGCGTAAACAAAAGACTCGAATGCATTTACAATTCCTTGCAGCATCGAGATACACAAATTTGAAAATACATTGTGCGACCTTTGAGCTAGTATCAGCTTGATGCCATATGTTATTTATCAAAGGCTAGGTATTTTTCCTCCTACACCCACCACCATGAGACTCTTGAAGGCAGGCCATTCAATTAAATAACCAGTGAGCATATTGTATGATGTATTGGCTAAGGTTAGCCGGTTTATCCCTCAAGTGGATTTTGTAGTCCTCAATTATGAAATTGATCTTCAGATACCAATAATAATAGGGAGACTATTTTTAGAAACTGGATGACCTGTAGTTGATGTGGAGTATGGAGATATAAAGTTCTTGGTAAATGATGATGAAGTCTATTTCCATGTGTGCAAAATAAAAAAGCAACAAATGGAGTTACAAGTGGTGTTTAAGATTGATGATGTCGATGAGGAAGTGGATCTTGGGTTACCTCACCACAAAGATCCAACTTAATGATAGATAGACGTCATTCCGCGATGTTAAATTAGTCACAGGATGGGAGGTAACCCATCGTTGCTATTAAGTTGGCCTACATCCTTTGAATTTTTATTATTAGTGTAGTTTTTGTGTTTGTTTTTTATTAATACATGCAATTAATGAACTATAAAGGTATATTTGAGAAATTTAAAGATAATAGGTAAAGTGGAAATGAGTTGGAGGTGGCATGGCAAAAAATAATTGACTTGAACCCTATCTTAAGTGTCGTGATAGTCAAATTATGATCACGATTATGAGACGTAAATCTACCTAAACTAAGACTCAGGTACCAAAATTGTGTAAGCTGATTGTGATTGAAATCCTTAGATAATTGTAAGATGAACCGTAATCATAATTATGGCTGTTATAAATCAGAACTATTGCTAATATAGTTCCTATGCTCAAATCCCTTCAAATACATAAAAATAATTAAATTTTAATCATTGCAATTGGTGCTAGTGTACATATCATCCCCATTTTCATATGAGCATCAGGAATGTGCTTCAAATCTCTTAATTTATAAAAATGTGTGCCTTAGAATGCACATTTAGAACAATGGCCTAAATTTGTGAATTGTGTTCTTCATTTGTGTCTATATTGATATTATTTGATGTGGTGGTTGTTGCTATTGGTCTGCACATAACCTGGGAAGTGTTGAGTACCCAAAATTGTTCAGAATTAGGATAAAATATAGGTGCACCCCAAGTGTTTCGTGAAATACCCAAATAAACGTCTTGGTAGTTTTCTATGAATTAAAGGGCATGATTAAGTGTTTAGGAATAGTTTTTTAGGTTTTTAGTGACATTTACTTGTAATGAACACAAATTGATAGAGAAATTGGCACTTCTTTCATGATCATGCTAAGACTGTAGTCTCAGGTACCACAATCACAGTCGCTAGAGTGGGATCACCGTGACTCAATTGTGATCCAGTGAATTGCGATCATGGGATATAAGGATTGTTTGATAGGCCTCTCAAGAGTTCCAATCTAACTCATGTAGAGTATGATTGCGACATCTATGGCCTTCCTAACAAGCCTCTCTAAAATCCTAAACTATAAGCCTAAATTTGACCCATGTACCATTAATTTAGCTTCATTGAGCCACATAGCATTGTTTTCATATGATGATCTTGATAGTTAATACTTTTTGTTGTTCACTGGTCTTTGAAGCTAAAGATGGAAGAGTATAATCAACACTTCTTCCTTTCCCTTAAATGTCGAACGGTTTATTATAAGGACCTCACCAGGAGGAAGTTATTCGATAAGTAGATCATATCTCTGGATAAAGTGCCTAAGAAGCTCCTGGCCTTTCATTAGATATTGCTGGAAATGGGATGGAGGTGATTTTTCATGGATGCATGCCGAGCCAATGAGCAATGGGATAGATAATTCTATAAAAATCTCAAAGTAGTTAAAATATTAGACCCAATTATGAAGATTCGAACCAAGAAAGTTCATTTTAGGGCTGAACAGATTAATGAAGTATATGGGTTTCCATATGCTACATGAGAGAATATAAAGCCAAGGACTATGCTCCAGGAAATTGATTGGTTGATAAACTATGCCCAATAAGGTAATTCCTATAGGCCACCCCAAAAATGGGGATAACATTCAATTATTTCACGATCAAGGCTCGAATCTGGTTGATTATCTTCTATATTCATGTTTCTCCGTCCACTAACGTGACTTATGTCCCAGTTATGTGAGATCAAATAGTATCTTGCCTCTTAGAAAGCATTACTTTAAATGTTGGTTGATTTTTGCTTTCTGAGATTAGACACTTCAAGAATAGAGGCGGCCTAATGCTTATGTTTCCATCTTTGATCATGGAGTTTTTCAAGAGTATTACGGTTGAGGAATACCCCAGGAATAACTGGTTATCCCCAGAGACACCTATTACCCATTGAGTATACGTGGCAAGGGAGCCCTATCAATGAGAAAAAAGAGAAAGATAAACTTGGGTAAGTCGGTAAATGATGTATCAACTCTTGCATGCCATCCGTAGTGGGGCCACTTGAGGAGTTGTTGAGTGACATAAGATTAGTTCAGCAGCTAGTGTCTAGGTTTCCCACAAGGCTCGGAGAGCCTTTAATCACTCATCTCTCCTATATTGCACAGACTTATTATGAGAGGTTTCTATTAGATTAGTAGGCATAGGGGGCCACCATATCTAGATTTAAGCAGCCCTACTCTTCCTTGGCATGTTTACATTATGAGCTATGAGATACTCATGATAAGATTAGATGACGGGAGAAGAAGAGAGATAAATTTTTCACCCACATGTGAAAAAGGGCAAAGGTCTTTTGGAAAGCCTTAAAGCCCTAAAATAGGTTTCCCTCTCCTAGAGCAGATGTGGATGATGACATTATAGCCAGTTGGTTTGACGATGATGAGCCGGATTCTAATGAAACCAATGAGGAGACGGCTAGTGATGACAACACTTAATGCAGTTTCAGGGATCACCTAAAACTCTTTTATGCTTTCATGATATGCAGTAAGGACACTACTACCTCTTTAGTTGGGGGTGCCAATCGATGCTTATTCAAATGTTTTATATTTTATTTGGATGATTTGATTTGATTTTTATTTACTATGGATAATTTGACAATTTGGGTAATAATATTGGGCATCCTGAGGGTGTCTATGATTTGTGGATTAATCTTTTTTGTTTATTATTTTTTGATTTTTACTACTTTTAATAAAGATATTAGACTAGCCTTTCCCTATGATCGATTGAGTGACAATATTCTTAAGGGAAAATTGTCATGTTAGGGTTTTTGAGCTACAGATGAAAGGAAAGTCTGAGTACCCATGACAATATAGATTTGGGATTTCCATTATTCCTATAGTGAATTATGAGTAGCCATATGGTTTAACCTTGCGAGAGCCAAAATCTGAGATGATGACTTTGTTTGGTGCAAACAATAATTCATTTGGTGTGGTGAAATGCAAAGCAAACATCTTCCTCTATCAATTTTTTTTTGTGAAAATCAAGGACATGGACATAATGATTTTGTAACAACACTTTACCTCTTTTCATGACTCCAAACTACTTAGCTATTAGGGTGTGATTAAAAACTCCTTTTGCTCTTAAATAGGAAATACAATTGATCCTCCTAGAAAAGTATACATCCTATGTGAGGTGAGCTTAGTTTATTGATTCCCATGTTTACTTGTATCATCTAGAAATTGCCCCGTTGGTCTTTCAAAGCTAATATTTAGTACAGGTGGTTGGAAGAATTATGATAGGCCTTCGTTGTGATCACAGAAAACCACTTTAGCCTAAAAGCCTACCCGTGAATGAGTGGTATCCCTAGTCACCCCTTTTGAGTCTTTAACTTTTCATTGGAAATGGCATTACAAGCTTTTAACCTTATGAAATTTATCCCTTTTTTTAAACCCTACCCTCCTTGAATTTAAAAGTGAAACTTGTGGCTAAAAGTCTAAGTTGGGGGTGGATCTTGAAAGAGTGATCATAGGCCACAGGCTTGTAAGTGAGTGCCTAGAAGAAAATCACTGATGAAAAATAAATGAGCAAAATAATGGTATCAACAAAAGAAATAAAAGCATGAGATTGTGCAAAGGAAAGAAATGAAAAGAAAATATTTTCAAAAGATAGGTGAACAAAGGTAGTAAAAGTAGGCACATGTTTGAATTCAGAATAAATAAAGTGGCCCATGACCCAAAGTTTGAGCTCTCAGTGTTTTATGTGGAGTTCAATGAGGGTGTAGTCACTTTTACACCAAATTTTATCCTACATTTCCCCGATCCTACATTACAAGCTTGAAAAAAGTCCATTGAGATCTTCAACCAAGTGTTTTTGAGTTAGCAGCATTGAAAGTAAGGGAAATTATATGGCATGATACTAGTTTGCATCGAGAAATTCTTTGTGAGAGTAAGTTCTTGAACATTTGTCCCTTGTTAAATGAGTGAATGTTTCGTATGTTGGAAATTTTCTTCTTGAGAAGGCAAGCAAACTAATATAGGTTGGTGAAGTTTTGCTAATCTTAAAATGAGGGAAAGGAGTGTAGATAAGTCACTATTGATGGAGAGTCACCACTTGAGAGTTAGTTTTTGTGGCTTGATTGTTCTTAAAAGTCTTTTGCATCCTTGAAAATATGATTTATTTTGAGGAGAGTTGCATGAATAGTTCTGCATATTTTTGCTGACTAATTGTTTGTGCTAACCAAGTTTAGAATCATAGTGATCATTTGGTTGTAAGAGTGGTCTTATAAGTTAAGTAGTTTCATTGAGTATAAAGTAGTATTGTTCGAGGACTAGCAAAGTTTTAAGTTGGGGGGTGTTGATGAGTAGAAAATTTGCTACTTATTTGTTTCCAAATTCTTACACACTACGATCAATTAACTGTTTATATGAGACTAGTTCTTCATTGAAATGCATTAATTTTCAGTGCTTGTAAATTTACAGGAAATATGATGAGAATAAGACCAGACAAAGCTGGAAGAAAAGGAAAATGAGCAAGAAGATCAAAAGCTGAAGATCAGGCCCAAGAGATGACCCTCAAATGTTGTGACAACACTTTGAGGGTTACGACTGCAATCGTTCAGTAAGACAGTGAGTGAAAATTCCAGATCAACCATTGCAATCACAAGGGTTGCAATTGTGAACAAGAGATGGCGATCGTGACTAGTTGAAAAATTTGAGTGATAGATTTGGAATTTCACTTTGCGAAATCTCAAGATACAAAAGGTAAAGCCCTCAATGTTTTAATCATTCCTTTGTTAATTTTTAATATTTGGAGTGAGAAAATAATTGTTAGTTGTATTCCCAAAGATTTTGGTTATAGATTGAAATTGAATCTTGGGGGGGTTATATTTATTTGGGTTATGCTTGATGAATTGCATGAAAATTTGGGTATACTTCTTCTCTTTAATTTCATGAGTAGCTAAATTAATATTTTGGGGTTATGTTTGACTATGTGATAAATATTATGTGGTAGTTGATTGTTAGTCCAAATAATTAGTTAATGGTGTTAGAATTTACTCTTACTCTATGTCTGAATGTAGAATTTTTAGTGAAAACCCTAATTATCTTAGATGCCATATCATCCTTGAAAGAGGGATATGAGCGAAGAGTAATTGTGAATTACAACTTGAATTAGCTTCGTTCTTAGCATTATCTTAGTAATAAGGGTGTTGTTTGAAATAGCTATTTTCATATGCATCATATCTGAAATAAGAATGCTAGTCGAGGTAATGGATTGGTAAAATTTTCATGCTCATAAGGTGTTCGAAAGAATCCATGAGTGAAATTTAGTGTTTTATTGAAAGGTTAGCACTAAGATCCTAAGTCTAGCCTACCCAAAACCCTTGGCTAAAACTTGGAGTAACTCTTGATTACCCGTGCATGAATATTACCTAGGAGAACATAACCCAAAGGTTCCTCTCAATTTGACATACATATTAATTGTTTAATCTCTTATAGGTGTTATTTTGTAATTTTGTTTATCAAAGTTCCAAATCAAATCCCCTAATTTTTTTCATGCTTTATTTAAATGTGACATTTCGGGTTTATGCATAGTTAACTCTCAACACACATATTCTTTGAAAGCTAGTTTGCACTCCTCGAGGATTCAACCCCGACTCTTATTGGGTATATATTGACAACATCGTTCTCGCACTTAATTTGATGATTAAGTTGAGCGTTATCAGTTCAGACCAGAATTTAAAAAAAAAACTCAGCCCTAAAACAGTCACTTATGGCACCACCTACGGATCATAGATTGCACCTACAACTGTAGGTGGTCCAATGTCATGACCTGAGACTACCCCCTAGCCGTAATATGGTTCTTAGAGTCATAGGTGACCCCAAGCTAATCCATGGTCTTGTACCCGCTATGAAAACTAGGGAAAAACAAATTACTGGGCAGAATCTAAACTAGGAAACCTCATAATAAGTAGTGATAGAAATAATTTCAATTATGCCTGATTATTTGAAGAAACTGAAAACAAGTCTGACTATATGAAAGACTCGAAAACATGGGGAGATAATGGGACAAACACCTAACTAACTCTAACAGACTAAAATAAAATAAAATATTAAAGGCAACAACTTATAACCCATCGTCATAGGATGAGGACTCTCTACAATTATTGTTGAGTGGCACAAAAATTGACTAGGTGTGATCCATGAACTGAGCATCCAAACATATATTATAAAACAATATGTCGAAAACAAGAATATACAATCAGTACTTTGAATCTACTGAGTATGCAAGATGGGAAGGTTACTGGTATAACTAAACATGAAGGAACGAACATGTAATATAAATGCGAGAATAAGTTGAATAACTGGATAACTGAATATAAGGTTATAAATATCTAAGATGAAACATAAACTAAGGAATGTGGGAGCTAAAAATTACCGACATTCCCTAATATAATCTAATTGGCATCCAACCGGTAACCCTAGTTAGAAGGATACTAGTACCTTACCAAGGGTACCAACACTTGCTTGAGTTGATCCACTAAACTGATATCCTGAAGGACTTAGGTGTCATGTCTATACTAATAGGATACCCCTTATAACCTATGGTGGTGCCATATTTCTAGAACTTAGGGATTACTACTAAGGGTATCATGCCTAACTGATGGGGAAGCCATTATCCCTACGTTCACTCGGTGTTAAGTATTTCTACCAACTGAATGACCCTAAAGTATAAACTGAAACATGAACTAATAATTGATATGCTCAAGTTATAGTATTTTAAAATTAAAAATACATGTACAATATGAACTACCAATAACATGTAAACTGATATATACATGAGTTCCTAGATATCGAATGTTCATACCCCACAGCATAGATGAATACAATGGAACATGATAACAATGGAACTTATATGGTATGGAAAATCATAAATAGTACTCATTGTTTCAAAAACTAATCATATTATGGACAAGTGAAATTATCAAACATATGAAAACACAATTCTCATGGGGAAGCATATATTCATGGTTTATAAACATAACAACTAAGATAATGTTGAGAAATTTCATATTTGACTTGGAACCCAATTAAAAGGGAGAAAAGGGGTTGTACTTATAAATTAAGGAAGTTCTTGGGACTCAATGGGTAGAAGGCACCCACTGATGAAATCCCACATACCTGAAGGCAAACTCCTTGGGGAAATTTTTTGGGATTGAACTTGAAATTGAAGAACCCTAGTTTCCTTTTGGAAGAAGAGAAAATTTCATCTTTTAGTACCTTTGGGTGGAAATACGATTAAATCATGGATTTGGGGGATTTTGGTATTTTATAGCATTCTTTTTAAAGCCCAAATGAAATGGTTTTATTTTTTAAAATATTGGTAAAACTTAAAAGTCCTTGAAAAAATAAGCAGGCAATTTTGTTTCCAGTTGTTACGACTTGCCCCACGACTCATTGCAACTGGTCACGAGTCGTGGTCTGATTTATAACCTAAAACCATGTGATCTTGGGTCCTTTATGTTATGACTATGACTACCCTTTTAAAGGATCCTCACAACTAATAAAAAGTCAATAGGTAAAGTCTTAGCTAAGATTGGTGTTTTGGCTATACATTATTGTGATAACGAGTCCCTCCTAATGAATCATTGTCACTAGTGATGGGTCGTAGGGTGGGGTCATTATCACTGGGCTTAGAACTAAGGATCATTACTGTTTTGATAATGACTCCTCATAACGACTCGTTATTTCTTATAATGGTTCATCACACGAGTCATAGCCACTGGCAGCTGACTGATACTTAAGGAAAAATTCACATAACTTTTTACCACGATATCTTACCAAGAAGTTACATGCAGCATTGTAAAAGTAAATTATTAGCCTATCATTTAAGCGGTCTAGATCTTTAAAAGTTATAGGTATTACAATATCTCCCTCTTAGGGTCATTCATCCTCGAATTAAACTGACTAAGCTAAAAATATGAGCTAATATTTGAGTCTGAGACTTATGCATGGACTGAACTAAATGCATGAATGCATGCTATGACTTTAGGATAAAGTTGTATTGACCAGGATAGAAATGAAAAAAAAATTTTATCACTATAAATATCATGATATGGACAATCTACACTTCTACTACATGCAAGATACTCAAGCTAGTACTACAATGATTACACGGGATGCAAGTTCTACACTAAGCATGTTACAAACAAAATTGAAAGCTTATGAACACTAATCCAAAACATCCTAGCCTCAAGAATTGACTCATCTAGTTGGAAAACTCATGATTATAATTAAATCAATGATTTCATACAAATCACCAACATTCATCAAATATGTGCCCCTCACAACAAGTGAGTTACCCATAATCACTCACAATTAAACAATTCATAATGTGATGGGTATAAGAATCAATTTACACTCACCTTTACAAGGAATTCACAAGTTACACACAATAAACCATATGCTTTGCCTTAGTGTAGTGCCCCACTAATATCAGAATAATGAACTGAGGATCAATTACGTCTTTTTCTGCGTTGTAATGTAGCTAAGGGATGGGTAGGAACTATTTTAGAATAGTGACTAACCTCTGTAAGAGCTTTAATACAGTACATTATATATTTAAAATCAATCACCCACAACCAATTTGCAACACTTTGGTCTACCCCATTCTTTTATTTTGCCCCATCTCTTTTAAACATTTTCACAAAGACTTGATGGGCATATTGTTTATTTCTTCAAGATAAAAATTTTCTCATTTTCTACAATCATGGTAACATTTATAACACTATTTATATCACTCCCAACCACCACACATCAATATGAATACCAATAACTATTACCTTGGGGCATCAATTTCACCTTTTTCATCTTCAATTTCTCAAAATCCTTACTAAATAAGTTTTTCATTAAATCACTTAGAAAAATTTTGGATCAAATTATGGTCTATAAAAAAGGGGGATAAGGCTACTTATGCATCTACCAAAGAAAAGGCTAAAGGCTCAATGGGGGTTAGCTAGGATAATACATAAAGGGTAAGACAAATAGAAGCTATAAAACAATGATATCAAAGAAATGCCTAAATCATCTGCTAAATCCACACTTTTTATTTTGCTTTACATACACACCGCGCAAGTTCTATACATCACATGCTATAAGGAATATACAAAAATCTCACATGCACATGGCACATTCTCAACTCAATAGGATTATCATAGACACCCAACCACATAATAGCATGAATTCAAATTTAAGACAAAAAGTACAAGAGTCACATATATGAGCCTAAGAGTCTCAAAAATAGTAATTCATTCAATCAACATGTTATTACAAACAAACCCACTTGCATCATGTAATAAAACATAACACCAACAAGAATATCTCTTATAAATTTTTTTAAGTTGAGTTTATATATCTACTTTCTCCACTAGGACTAGCTAGTAGCATCTTTACACAAAAATGAGATCTATGGAATCCCACACTCTATTTTTTGCCATGCTCCTTAGCTCAGGTTTTCGGTAAACAGTGTTCCCTTTAACCTGTGACTCAATCAAAAACAGAATCTACCTGAAATAAAAACTAAAAATTAAAAATAAAACATACCTACTTAACTTGGGTTGCCTCCAAAGAAGCGCCAGCTATAGTATCACGGCACAACCCATCTCACACAACCATATTCCTTTACCCTTTTACTCACACTTAGTCTTAATCTTCTTATTATTTTTACTCCTATTAGGTGTGAATTTTCAAGAGTAATAAGTTTTTCACCTTTATCCTTTTAAGGCTCATCAATTTCCATCATATCAGGCTGAGGAGATAGAAGCTTAGGTTGCATAATCAGGTAGTCCAAAGAGGTCTTTGGTGGATTAACCACCCCATACTTGTCCCCTTTAATAACATTGGTCATGCATAAATAGTGGGACTATATATTGGGTACTTTGTAAACATCAAATACCATTTCTTCATCCTTTACCCTCATTTTATGAATGCCTTCTCTAACATCAATCAATGCTACTCTGGTTGCTAAGAATAAATTCCCTAATATTATTGGTCATGTTTGTCTCCCTCAAAATCAAGAATAATAAAGTCAACAAGAATAACAAATTTACCAATCTTTATAAGCACATCCTCAATAATTCTTTCTAGATATGTAAAAGATCCATCTGCGAGCTGCAAAATCACAGTGGTCGATTTAGGATTTCCCAAGCCAAATAATTAAAAAAGAGATAGGGGCATCAAATTTATGCTAACCACTAAGTCACTCAATGTGTGGACCACTTTACTCCTAATTTTGATAGAGAGAGTAAACTTCTCTGGATCTCTCAATTTCTTGGGGATTTTTTGTATCATTATAGCGGTACACTCTTTAGTGAGTATTATCACTCCCATATCCTATATTTTACATTATTAGAAACTATATCTCTCAAGTACTTAGCGTACTTGGGTATACCCTGCAAAACATCTAACAAAATTAAGTTAATGTGAAGCCCTATGAATGTGTCAAACAACTTCTGACATATTGCATCCTCCTTTGCTTTCATGTGCTTTTGAGGAAAGGGTAGTAGAGACATTTGCTCCTTTTTCAGTTCAGCAACAATTGTCTCTTTCAAGTACTCAGACTTCCTAGCCTTATCAGCAACTTTTTCAAAAACCTGTTGTAGAGTCAAATCTACATCTACCTCTTTTGTTGCCTTGGTAGGTTCTTCTTGAAGCTCTTTACCCCTCCTCAAGAAGATTGTCGTAACCTTCTTTGGATTTTTTGTATCTACTAGCAAACAACCGTATGGCCTAGTATATTTAGTTCTCGTTGTATCTGACCCACTTGAATCTCTAAGCTTGTTTGAGCTGCTTATGAATTTTTTATGTCACTAGCCAATTGTGTCTAACTAGCTGGGAGTTTATTCAACATCTCTTCGATGTTTCTATTTACCTGATTCCCTTGTGCCTGTGGTTGCTGAATTTTTGGTTGGTGGGCATTCCTCGGCTGAGTCTGCCACTCCATGTTGTAGGCATAACTATAATTTGGATTTTGAGCATTACCTACATGCATCAATGATTCTATATTTGAAGCACACATAGCCACTAAGTAAACACTATTACCGTATAATTCATACCAACCTACAGCTTATTGGATGGCATTGACTGTGGCTACAGGTTATGGAGCTCCTAATTTTAGGCTCTTGAATTAAGTGCTTATCATATTTTCTAATGCTTTAACTTGAGCTTATAAGGCATTAAACTGGTTTACCTCTACTACACCCGTAATTCTTTTTGTGGCATTTCTAGAATATGAATGCCATTCGAGATTTCATTATGCTATATGATTCAACAATGTGTACGACTTATCATAAGTCAACTCCAGTGCTTGTCCACCTGCGATTGAATCTAGCAAAATATTTGAATTGTGATCAATTTCTTCTACAAAAGTACGACCAAGTACCTCATTGGATTGTTGGTAATATGGAAACCCCCAAAGAAGGGCCTTAAAGAGTTCCTAAGCATGTATAGATTTTTATCAGGCTTCTATTTGAAGCTCACTATTTTACTGCGAAGTCTTGCCGTCTTGCCTGGTGGAATGAATCTGGTGATGAACTTTGAGGCTAAGTCATCCCTTGATGTGATTGAAGTGGCCAGCTCCATATCCAATCACCTTTTAGCCTCCCACAATAGTCAATGGGGAAAAAATGTCATCCTCACATAATTTGTACTCACCCCAGTTAGAATGAATGTGTCAGTAAGCTAAATGAAATTCTACAAGTGGACTTATGGATCGACGTGTGAAAACCCTGTAAACTGTCCACTATTGATGAAAAGCTACGCTATTTTGTTATTTAACTCAAAGTTCCCCTAGTAGCTGAACTTTTAATTGGGGAAGTCATGTTCGTCGAAAGTGGGACTGCCACTTCCCTCACTATCCTTCGGGCTGCTTGTTCTTTAGCCATTGGAGCAGGAATTACTTAGAATTTTTGTATTTGCAAAAATTGAGAGAGACGTATTTCGTCTCTCCTTCATTAAGGGGAGTGTTGTTCAGGTTCGGGGATTGGTTCAACCAAATCCCTATCCATTGCTAGATTCTTAACCTTAAAACCTATTTCCTGCATTCACAAAACCAACACCAAGTGTAAAAACACCAAATAAATCTAAAAGTAAAGCTAAATAAACAGTTTCTAAATAATATGTCCCCGACAATGGTGCCAACAACTTGATAGCGCACACGCAAGTGTACATGGTCTTATCAAGTAGTAAAGTGTCCTTCAAGAAGCCATGTATTGATCCCACAGAGACTTGATTCAACTATAATTCTATTTTAGTTCCCAATTAAGATTTAGTTGATGCATGCGTAACCAAAAAGAGAGTTTGTAATTTATAACTAGAAAAAAGTAAACAATGCATAATGCAAAGATCTTGCTAAAATCAATAAGAGAAAACCAAGGGTTAAAGCACTTTGAACAATCATATTATGTTGTTAAATTTCATTCATTAACTTGCTTATATTGGTTGTTGATTTGTAGGGTTAATTGCATGAATATGGTTTCCCAACCTCTAATCCTTCACCTAAGTTGAACCTTACAACTACATCATTGAGCGGGGATGTAATAGTCCACTTAAGTGTATTAAGCTATCATCTTGCGTGTGAATCAAGTAAGGTATCTAAGTACATTCCTGCCCAAGACACTAATTTGAATTCCTTAATTCGTAAAGGAATACAAATCATACTTTGTTCATCCCCACATTCTATCCCATATTCCCTCTATCGAGTTCAAAAAGTAGATAATTGATATATTCTAAGGGTCGTGATTCCTTTAATAGTTAAATCAAAGAAGAACACACAACCAATAATGATAACCAAATTAAAACAATTCAATTCAAAACTATAGTATCATGTTCTCAGCTTCAACCCCGAAAAAGGGAGTTTAGCCACACATAGTCATTATCGTAATCACAAATTGGTAATTAACTACTAAAAGTATGAATACACTAAATTAAAATAATAAAAAATAAATGAAGATGTTGTATAATCCCCTTGATCTCCAAAATATGTCCAAATATATGTAAAAACGTGATATAACATGTATTTATAGTATAGGAGTAAGCCAAGTCTGTGTTGGAGTTGGAAATTGTCATTTATTGTGCTCGGGAGTGGATGGGGCATCACCCTAGCTATATCCCCGCCCTAGGTATGGATGATACCTAGATAGAACGCCACTCCAAGAAAGGTTGTGCCCTACCCATGGCTCTTCTCCAGGTAGGGTGGCACCTCAATATCGCCCTGAGACTCTGGAAGTTGCTCTCTGAATTTTTGTTAAGTGTTGAGTCTTCCCTCTTAGTCCCTAGTCTTGTGGTGTATTTTCCATGGATTTCAAGCCATATTAACATCAAAATATAATCGTATTCCGCTCCCAAATAATCCTATAAAAATCACACCATGCGAATTAGGAATTTAGACAACACTACATCCATAACAATGAATCAAAAGAAGAGCTAAGCTAGTCTATTTTTCAATGATCTTTCACTTATTGTTCCAGCTATACACTAACTCAAATTGAACTTTTATCATAACCAATAAGTTATTTAACTCATAATTACACATTTGAAACATAAGGAACTCATTAAACATACTAGAATTCAATGGGATCAACTAGACAAGCACCTAGCTCAAGCTTGTACCACTAGTTTCCCGAGTTGAACTTCTAAATGCATCTTTTAGGTACAAACTTGTTTAGACTTTACATTGAACATTTTCAACACATGATTTAACACTTTGACACACATTTATCTCATTATAAACCCATATAGCATATGAATCATCCTTAAAACAGAGCTAAAAAGGCTAGAATAGTGACGCTAGAATACATAATTACACCCAGCATCAGCAGGACAAAAGTAAAAAAGTTAATGGGAAAAAAAGGCTTTACATCACTGTGAATAGTCCTGAAATATTTAACCATCAAACCACCCATAGAATGACTTATGATGTTTATCCTTTTCCCTCATGAAGCAGTATGTATGGATTCTATCTTTTGAGCAAAAGACTCCATTCATTCCTGAAGTTAGAGAAACTAAGAAAAGGACAACGAGACATTTTCAGCATTAATATATGGAAACATTTTCAATAGAAAATATAATACATAAGTAATAGTAATGTCTAGGTAAGTCACATGCAAAACAATATTAAAATATGATAACGGAGAAAAAACACATCGACAATATGTGATTGTTAACCTCACCCATATATTGTTAAGCAAGACAACAAATCTATACAAGACATCTCTTCTTTAATTCTTTAAGGGGGATAAAGAAACAATGAAAATTAGATATCACAATAGTTGAAGGATAGTAAAGAGGGAAAACATTTACTGGAACACATTTTCAATACTAAAAAATGACCACCAGAAGCCTATTGCTTTGCCAAAAATCAATCCCAAACCCAAAGAGTGTTTTTCCTTCTTGGTAACCCCAGATAAGCATCTCAACTATCATTTCATTTAAATAACACAAAAAATCATAACCAATAATCTGGAAAGTGGATAAGGCAAAGAAGTCAAACTTCTGTTTTCATAAAAGTTATTACTTTATCGACTTAAATATCTTAACACATAAAACTGAATCGTTAAGACAAAGGTCACTAGGTTTTATGACACAAAACCTTGATTCTCTCATGTACTCAAAGGTTGTAGAATTGTAACACTTTTGTCTTTCCCTCAAATACACTGCAGCCCCAGTGACCATTTTTATTCTACCTATACACCAGAAGGATTTAACCATACTGTATTCTAGCTCCTGCCACCCTTAATCATAAGGAACTTCAAAAAAGGACCATTTCTTTTTCCTATACACCAAAAGGATTTAACCTTAATGCATTCTACCTCATGGCATCCTTAATGGAAAGGAACTCTATAAAATGATTCCTCTTTGTGATAACTACTGATTTGTTCAATGAATATCATTACTGTTTACTATGTGCATTCCTAACACCCATAATATATCAACTTATTCCCTTTAAATAGTATGTGATTAGTAGATGAATAAAACTTAACTCTCCTTGCTGCATCTTTAATGAGATAGATCTTACTAGAGATCTCTTAACTAAAAAGATTGTCAAAGATCTACGACACCTACCCAACCCAATACATAACATATTACTTTGAAATACATATACCACTCTACACAAATACTCCATTACTCAAAATAAATGTTACAAGAACAATCAAATTCTCAAATATGATAGCTTTCAGAGAGATATTACAGTTCTAATTTGTGCAATGTCACTTCCTCCTATCTATCTAGCATTGGAAGACAAAGTTAATTAGTGTTTCTGCAAGTGAATCCAATGCATTAATGAAAGCAAAAAAAGGGAGAAATACAAGACAAATATCGGGTAAGATTTACATAATAGAAAAATGAAAGGAAATAAAAGAAATGCAGAACAAACCATATGGTATGCATAACTCAAGCGACGACGGCATAGTAAATGATCAGGATCTCCACGAATAGCATTCGTATGATACTTCTTTATAGTGGCACCATATAGTAAATTGGATGGATTTATCCTTGCAGATTTACATAAAATCTTGTCCAGGCTTTAGATATAGCAACATCACTTAAAAATAATGAGGAACGCCATGACTTAGGAGCTTTTCCAAGAACCTGAAACAAAACTATAGGCAAAGCCAACAGTAAATACATCAACTATATTTGTAGGATTTTGTGGTGCAAAAGTGGTCAATATTTCTACAACAGCATCTGCATTAAACTAGCAGCTTAACTTGTTATGGGGTATGAGAAAGGGTGGTGCAAGAAGAGAAAGATACAAATTAATTAGTTAATACGATAATCTACAATCTATATATTTTGTTGTTACTAATGTAGCATCGATAGTTGAATACCTTTAGAATAATAAGCCATTTTAACATAATTTTTGTTTTACCACTAAGAAATTAAAACCCCTTTTGTAACAAAAAATTGATAATCCAAAATGTTTGTATGAACCCTAACCCCTAAATGTTTGTATGAATCCTAGCCCAAATGCTTGCTAGACCATGAAAAATAATTTAAAATATATTCAAAAAATTAAACAAAACACCTTCAATTCGTGTACAGAGTGGAAGAAGATACCATCAATGCTTCAATTTATGTAGCGAGCGTAAGCTTGATGTTCAATTTTTGTAGAAAGCCCTTCAAAAGTCAATCAATGGAAGCATTTTGTTGTAGTAAGAGAAAGCAGTAGAGAGAGAGTTTGTGATGAAAAATGAATGGGAAACTCTAGCTAGCAATCGACCTTTGGACACATTATATATTTTTCTTAATTAAATTTTAAAAATTAGTTGTTGTGACAGATAATTCAGTTACTATAGTAAATAAAATATTTAATAAATAAATCTAAAGCTTACCGATGGTTTTTTCATTGCTAAATCCATTGCTACATATTAATTAAAAGGGTCACACATTATTTGTTGCTAAATTTGTCACTAAATTTAGGTGCCAACTTATCACACCTTTATTTAGCAGTGAAAACAACATTCCATTGCTGATTTGTCGTGAATAGCATAAATAGAAAATGAACTTGCTATGCTTAAGACAAAATTGAATATTATGTTGCTAATCTATCACTATATAGTGATGGTATATAATATGTCAATAAATACCATCGTTAAACACTTTTTTTGTAGTGTTCTTTCGCACGAACAATACCAGTGCACCTTACAGGGAAACAATATGACACACGAAATCCTTGTCTAAAAGATCTTTTAGATGCTCCTTGAGCTCCTTCAACTCAGTTGAAGCCATTTATATAGTGGAATGCAAATAGGGCGAGTGTCCAGAACAATTTCAATACCAATAGTGAACAAGGTCATAAGGAAAGACCTCAGGAAACTTATTTACTATAGGAACAGAATGTAAGGAAGGACCTTCCAAGTTAGAATCTTTAACCTGGACTATAGATGATAGAGACAACCTTTGGAAATTAACTTCCAAACTCTAAGATATGATATAAACTTCCCCTTAAGACTTAGGCAACCACCCTCCCACTCAACAATTGGATCATTAGGAAAATTAAACACAACCTTATGGGTCTGACAATCTAAGGTAGCATAATATGAGTTCAATAGTCCATCCCCAGAATAACATCAAAATAAATCATGTATAACTCTATAAAGTCCTCCACAGTTTCCTTATGACCAAATGGCACCACACACCCTTTATATACATTTCTAACAATCACACAGTCTCCTACCAAGATAAAAATTTTAAAAAAAGTCCGACAGACACTCTGGACCAAAACCAAAATGCATAATCATAAATAGGGTAACATAACAGAGGACCTCAAATCAAATAAACAATACCCATCATTGGAAAATATTTTCAACATATAGTAAAAATATTCAGAGATGCCTCAGACTCCTGACAAATAGTGTAAGCATAAGGGTGGTTTTGACCAGTGTCGGAGCAAGAACTGGAACCTTTTGAAGCAGGAGATGATGAAGAGGCAATAGGAACGTTGTTCTCCCCAATAGAAAATCTAGAGGAAAAATCCCCCAATATATGACAAATTTGACTAAATATAAAACATCAGTTCCTCCCTTTCTCAAACTAACCACAGTGATGTTAGCTACAGAATCTGGAAAGAGGGTAGGATGGTGTATATATTCTATGGATATATAACATTATTTACAAGTATTTTGAGTGTATATTATTTAATAATAATGGTTATGATAATATTGATACAACGCATGGCCAGAGGATACTATTATGATAATATGGATACCCGACATGGCTGGAGGATATTATTATGATGATATTGTTACTTGGCAATTCCAAATAATACTATTACGATGATATTGATACCCAGAAAGGCTGTAGGATACTATTATGATGATATTGATACTCGATAAGGCCAAAGGATATTATTCTAAAGATGTTTATTCCCATCAAGATTAGAGAATAATATTATGATGATGCTGATACCCAGCAGGGCTAGAGGATATATTGTTGATATGTTGATATCAAGCAAGGACGAAGAAAATTGTTGTGTTGATATTGATACCCAAAAATACCAGAGGATATAAAGATAATATATTGATACCCGATAAGGCAAGAGGTTGATTATGACGATGGTGGTCCTAATGAAGATAATTATGATGAGTTTTGATATTAATTATGTACCTTGTATTTATTCCATTATGTACATCGCCTATCACCCATATACACCTATGTCTATAAGCCAATATGGGACGGTTGCATAAATATAGGTGATGAATATGCCTTGCATTATTATATGTTGATTGAACCTTCTAATCCTGGGGAAGTGGGGGTATCCATAGGATCAACTAGATATTTGGTTGTCCAGAGTAGCTGGTTATGAACTATATTGTTGATATTGTTATTATAATTATTATGATTATTAATATGGCTATCTTTTGACAAATTGGTCATTGATTAAATAGCATGACTTGCAGTATGTCTTTGACCTCTGTTGTCTCATGATTTCATTATTGTGCATGATTATTTCATGACAAGCTATGTGGATTATAAACCTTGAGTATGATAGTATTTAAATCCTGATAGTATTATAATGAGATCTTAGAATGATGATATGATGATATAGGTTATGATTTATGATGACATCATGTTTAAATGTGTATATATATCTATCTAGATAAAATTATTGTACTATTTTATATCCCTTCTATTGTTGTTCATATTGTCTAGTCATTTCTTCAACTTGTATATTACTATATATCTTTCTTTCACCCTTTATTTGTATGTTGGCCTGGGATATATAGTATAGTATTGTCATAGATTGAATACAAATAGAATAGGATAATTCACCTTGATACTTCCTTAGTCTTATTATGTTAGACTTTTGGAAACGAATAGGATAGTTGTCCCTTATTATTCTCATTGACTTATTGTATAATTTCTGGACTATTGCATGTAGATTTCATTCTGAATATATATTATCTATATCTTCTTTATCATTGAAGCTAAGTTGGTAGATGACTACTGAGTACTATTCATTTGGTACTCATACTATAATTCTATAACCTCCAGATTATAGTACGAATTATCACCATTGATGTATGCATCGTGCGGAGCAACCTTGGTTTAAAGACTTAGAGTGAGCTCTTGATGTTTGGAGTATTACTCATTTCTATCATATATATTAGACTCGTCTCTATGTTTTATTCAAAGATAAGTTGTATCAGTGTATTTCTCCTTGATATATTAATTTTGTACTATAATTATGCTTAGAAGCTATTGTACTGATACCATCAAGTTTTGGAATTCTTCTATGTATTGATTTTTATTTTATATATTTTATATTATTTTCCTTATATTATTGAGTAGTCCATTACAAGTCATTCTAGACTATAGTTTGGCTTGTTTACTGGTGAGTTATGGTAAGTAATTAGACTAATGGTTGTGTGTATAAGTAAAGAATATTTAATGAGGCTTTAAAGCGGGATATATAGGTACACCATGCAAGTAGAGTCTGAAGGACTAAAACAAGTAACCACGCTAGCCGGTGAAGGCGTTTATATGATAGGGAGGTTTGAGTCCCTTGAATGAATATATGAATGGGAGGTTTGACTCCTCCATATTGTATACACAGGTGCTAAGTCAGCTTGATTATACTTGGAGGTTTGAGTCCCCATAATGGCATATAGGATATGGATATTCTCTTATTCATATGGATACACACACTGAGGCCTTTCTAGCTAGGGGAAAGCTCGACCCATATAGCTCGTGGTTGCCTTCTTTTATAATGGTTATGCTACACAATCCAGGTTAATGTTTTCAAAGTTCATGCTAAGCCTTGTTCCTTATTCGACATGATATATATGTTTATATACATGTGATTGGATATAATGATTTTACTTGGTTTTATTAATGGAATTATTTTATTCCTCTATCCTTGAGTTACATACTAGCGTTCCAACTGCTAAACATTTTCGAACACTGTATCCCCACATAATACTAGGATCGGATCTTTTTAGTCTTTTCCTGCATAGTGACCAGGCATTCATTTCATGGTTTTTTTACTCTAAGTTACATACTTTGTTAGGCTTGAATTTTGGCTATTGTCGGGGGCATGTCTCAATATTTTATTGACTTTGAATTGTAGTGGCTTTGTGTATTATTATGGACTTAGGTGGAATGGGTTAGTTTGTGGTGGTGATGAATGGTTTAGACATTTCATGTGTTATTATTAGTCTTATATTGCTCTATCTTATTATACGTGTGGAATTCTTTCATCACTTGTGGTTGATATATTTGTTAGATTAGGTGAAGGGGGTGATATCCAGTCCACATGGGACTTGAGATACCTATCATGGCTAGACACAGGTTCGGGTTAAGACAATGTTGGTATCAGATCCTAGGTTCATTATCAATTGGGTGTCCAGATAGTCGGGTTAAGTAGGGTCTCTTTTATGGGTGCGTAACATGCCACACTTATAAGAGAAAGTCTATGATATATTTAGAAAGGTTTTCCTTTCTTATTTCTTATTATGGAGCTATAGAGTCTAAGGTCTTGGATTCTTATGACTTTTGATTGATTGTCTTTCAAATCTTGCCTCCAATAAAATTTGATGTTTATAAAAAATCTTCTGTCCCATCTAAGGATGGTGTGGACAGAGCTATCAAACTTCTAGGGTCTATACCCTATTAAGGGTTGTTATATCTGACTATCCTCGTAGGGTTCCACCTGTCCCCACTAATCCAATTTATGAAGGTAACACTTATACTTAGTTTCCACCTGGGGAGTTTACTAATGCTAAGTTTTGTCGCTCTATTACCCTATTGACTCAATTGGTGACATCTTAATCACAATAGTTTGGTTATGTTGGTGCTGCTATGGATTCATCTAAGGCCACTAGAGTCGACCAATTCATTAGTTTGCATCCTTCGATGTTTACTAGTACAAAGTTGAGGTGGATCCTTAAAGCTTCATTGATGAGATTGAGAAGATCTTCCAAGTTATACATGCTTTGAAAGTTGAGGGTATAGACTTTGATTCCTACTAATATAAATATATGTCATACCAGTGGTATGAATAGTGGGAATAGTCTAGTGGTGAGAATGCCAGTTCTGTCATATGGGAAGATTTCTATAGTGCATTTTTAGACCACTTCTTTCCTTAGGAGTTAAGTGTAGATAAAGTAGAAGAATTTGTTAACTTAATGCAAGAGAGGGTAATAGTAAAACAGTATGCATTAAAATCTGATTAGTTATTCTGGTATGCTCTTCAATTGGTATATAATATGAGGGCCCAAATGAGAATGTTTTCTTTGGGATTATCTCTTGAGTTGATACTTAAGAGTAAGGCTGCCTTATTAATCAAGGACATAGATATCTCCAAATTCATTATGTATATGAAATAGGTCGAAGAGAAGAAAGAAAATAGGCATAGATTGTTGAGTGGTAGAGTAAGAGGTCTCAGTTTTTAGAAAAGAGTGGGGGACAAAAACAAAGTGTGATATGGCCTAAGGGTAAGAGTTGGGGCAGTCCTAACTCTTATTCGACGGCTAGTGCTCCCTATCCAAAGTTGTCGCATGATAAGCATTTTTAAGATGGTGATTATTCTAGGAACAAGGTGCTCTTTCTCAGGCTAGTAGGTCCTAATCTGCGCCATCTTACCCTCTTTGTAATTCTATGGTCATCATCGTGGTTAGTTTGAGAAAAGAAGAAACCGATGTTTTATGCCTGGTCAGATTTGTCATATATAGCAGGATTATCCCTCTAGAGTTACTTCTAGGACAAACAAGGTTCCTATTGCCTGTTCGTCATCTCCAGCACTGAAGGGTACTAATTTTGGCTATAACACTATTTGAAACCACCTTTATGCTCTCACTACTCGTTAAGAGTATGAGGCATCTAAAGATGTTACTTATACATTGAAAATCATTTCCCATGATGTGTAATTATTACTTGATTTGGGGTCCTCTCTCTCTTATGTGACCTAATTTATAGCTGTGTATTTTAGTTTAGATCCTAAGGGTCTGTCGGACCCTTTTTCTATTTCTACCTCGGTAGGTTATGATATAGTTGTCAAAAGAGTCTATTGGGGTGTGTGTAGTTTTTGGTAGTAGAGAATATTTGGTGGACTTAGTAGAGTTACACATGGCTGATTTTGATGTTGTTCTTGGAATGGACTGCTTATAGTCATGCCATGCTTTCTTAGATTGTTGGACCCCTAAGGTCATATTTAAACTCCATAATTAGCCAATTGTTGAGTAGGAGATTCGTTCCCTATCTCCTAAGGAAAAGTTTATATTATATATTAGAGCTCAAAGGTTAATCTCCAAGGGGTGTCTTTATCATTTAGTATGGGTTACAAATTCTAACTCGGAGGGTCCTTCTTTGTATTCTGTCCTGGTGGTAAATGAGTTTCCTGACGTCTTCCCAATGGCCTTTCTGGTGTCTCTCTTGATAGGGTGACTGATTTTTTTATTGATCTAGTTCTGGACACTAGTTCAATTTCTATTCCCACATATAGAATAGCTCTAGTTGAGTTGAAGGAGCTCAAGAAAAAACTAAATGGTCTTTTAGACAAGGGTTTCATCTGTCCTAGTGTGTCGCCATGGGGTACACCGATATTGTTCATGCAAAAAAGGATGGTTACCTTAGGATATGTATTGATTACCAACAATTAAATAACGTTATGGTGAACAATAAGTATCCTCTTCCGAGGATTGATGATCTATTCGATCACCTTTAGGGGGCCAAATTCTACTCTAAGATTGATCTTTGATCCGGGTATCATTAGTTAAAGATAAAGGGAGTAGATATCCCTAATACATCTTTCCTTACTTGGTATGGGCATTTTGAGTTCCTAGTGATTTTGTTTTGTTTGACCAATGCCCCTGCGGTATTCATGGATTTGATGAATATGGTCCTTCATTAGTTTCTTGATTTGTTCATCGTTGTATTTACTGAAAACATCTTAGTGGTTCTATAAGAATAATGACGATAATGCCTATCACCTCTGTCTTGTATTGCAAACCTTGAAAGATCAGTAGTTGTATGGTAAGAGCTCCAAGAGTGAATTTTTCTTGAATGTCATAACATTTTTAGGTTATGTTATGTCTAGTCCTCAAAAAGTTGTTGTGGTGAAGAAGAGGCCTAGACACATGACTCCATCCGATATTCAGAGCTTCTAGTGTTTAGTCGGGTATTATAGGAGGTTCATAGAGATTTTTTCTTCTATTGCTATTCCACTAGCCAAATAAACTATGAAGAAAGTAAAGTTCTTATGGTCTGATTCTTGTGAAGGTAGTTTTGAGAAGCTAAAGGATACATTGACTTCAGCTCTAGTCTTGACTTTACTTGAGAGTATGGAGGGATTTGTAGTTTATTGTGATCCATCCCAAATTAGTTTGGGTTGTATGTTGATGCAACATGGTAAGGTGGTTGTCCATACCTTTTGACAGTTGAAGGTTCACGAGAGGACCTATCCACTCATGACTTAGAGTTGTTAGCTATGGGGTTCTCATTGAAAATTTTGTGTCACTATTTATATGGGGTGCATGTTGATATCATTTTCGATCGTAAGAGGCTATAGTACATGTTCATCCAGAAGAAGCTTAATCTAAGTCAAAAAAAGGTGCCTTAAGTTACTGAACGACTACGATATAAATCTTCACTACCATCCAGCTAAAGATAATGTAGATGTTGATACTCTTAGCAAGTTTTAACATAGTTGTTGATGCTCTTAATAGGTTTTTCGTAGGTAGCTTGTCGCATGTGAATAAGCGGGAATTATTGAAAGACATTCCCCATTTGTCTAATCTTGTTGTTCATTGCTTGGACTGAGGATAGTGGTATGATAGTTCAACAGGTAACACAGTCATCTCTTGGTTCAGAAAGAAAGGAGACACATCTACTAGATCCTCTTCTGATGAAGATACAAGATGATGTGGGTAAGTAAAAGGTGATGGCTTTCAAGATCGATGGAGATGATATATTGTGGTACCAAGAAAGGTTGTATGTTTTGGATGTGGATGGGTTATGAGGCCAGATTTTGGCCGAGGCTCATGACTCATGATATATAGTTTATCCCAGTTCAAAAAAGATGTATCGTGATCTTAAGAAGATGTATTGGTGGAACTACATAAAATAGGATGTGGCCGACTTTGTGGCTAAGTGTATGGTATGTCAGCAAGTGAAGATGGATCAATTGAGGCCCTGTGGGCTATTTCAAGACATTGAATTACCAGTGTGGAAATGAGATATAATTAATATGGATTTTGTTACCGGCCTTCTGCGGTTGCTAAACTAATGTGACTCCATTTGGGTCATCATGGATAGGATGACCAAGTCTGCTTACTTCTAACCCATGAGAAGCACCTATTCTACCGAGTATTCTGCAAAGTCGTTTCCTTAAAAAGTTGTAAGGTTGTTAGGTGCACCTGTGATGATTATTTAAGATCATAACACTCAATTCTCATCATATTTTTAGTGATCTTTTAGCCATGGTTTAGGGACAAAGTGAGCCTTAGTGTAACTTTTCACCCAAATTCGGATGGGAATGCCAAAAGTACCATTCAAACTTTAGAGGATATATTTTGAGCCAGTGTGATTTATCATAGCGGTAGTTAGTTGACCATTTTCCTTTGATTTAATTGTCTTATAACAATAGTTACCATTCTATTATTGTTATGGCGCCATTTGAGGCCTTTACGTTAGGAGGTGTAGGTCTCCTATTGGGTGCTTTTAGGTAGGTGAAGAGGAAATGTTTCACACAGATTTGGTTCAGCAAGCAATGGAAAAGGTGAAGGTATTTTTGGATAGTCTTAAGACCATCCAAAGTCACAAAAATTCCTACGAGAATAGGCTTAAGATCGCCCAAATTTGATAAAAATCCTATGTGGGTAAGAGTGGTGAGTCCTGTACAACTTTTAAGCTGAACGTATTCATGACATTTCCCACCCCAAACCCTTAAGACCCCATGTCTTACAAAACTATTTGGTCCCTCATTTCTTACTTTGGAAGATAAAAACCACTTTCATAAACTCTCAAGAAACCTCTCAAGGAGATTGGGCTAGGGTTTCATCAAGCTGCTCATCTAGAGGATTAAGGATTCAAATCTCTCCATGAATCATCGTACCTCAGGCCTGTGAATCTTTCTTCATTGTTAGTTCATAAAAATTCATGTTTTTTAAACATTGTTCTTGAATCATAAATGGTGGTTTAGAAATCTATGGTTGAGGCTTTGAATGTATAATGTTGAGTATTATTCTTCATGATTTTAGTTGTGTTTATACATGTTTTGATAGTGTTTTTGAACATGAGGATGCATAGAAATTGTTGTTTAATGAATAGGTAATGTTTATCCCTAACCTATGGTTTTTTACTAGAATAATGGTTTGATAATTGTATGCCCTCAACCTATTTGTAGAAATGTCTACAAGAAAACTCTTGTCACATGATGATTTGTGATTTGAATAAATGCTTGGTATAAGAAAATTAACGAAGGATGAATGGTTTTGTAATGGTCTTGAAGGCCATAAATTAAATTGAATTATTATTTGAACTAAGGCATTGGCCTAATAATGTAAATGGTTGAAAAAATTATTTCATGAAGACCTTGTGGGTCATAAATGGTTTTGAATTGTAACCTTGGTGGTTTGATTGGCTAAATGGGTTAGAGTCCCTAAATATTGAATAGAATTGAGGTCTTTATATAGACTATGGGTTTAAGCCCTAATTTTGAACAAATAATTGTTATGGCATGTTGTACACTATCAAGTGGAGTTGGTATATCGATACCAATGGGATGCCTTTGGGAAGTAATTTGACTAATAGTTGTGTGTATGTGGAAAAATTGTCTTAATTGGGTTTTAAGCGGGATGTCTATCCAAATTGTGAAAATAGAGTCCAAAGGACTAACACTAGAAATTGTGCTAGTCAGTGGGAGTGACTATATGACTGAAAGGTTCAAGTACCCTAAATGAGTATATGAATGGGAGGTTTGAGTCCCCCATATTGTATACATGCCTGTTAATCACCTTGATTATGCCGGAAGGTTTGAGTCCCACATAATGGCATATACAGATATAGATATTATCTAGTTCATGCAGCTACACGTATGGGGCCCTTCTATCTAGGGGAGAGATGGACCCATATAGCCTGTTAGTGCCTTTTTTATGATGGTTATACTGTACAATGCAGGTTAATGTTTTCAAAGTTCATGCTAAGCCTTGTTACTAATCCCAGCACGATATGTATATATATGTATGCATGTGATTTCATATGATTATTTAACTTGATTTTATTAATGGCATTATTTTATTCCTCTATCCCTTAGATATAAGCTAGCGTTCTAACTGCTAACCATCTTCGGATGCTATATCCCCACACGATATAGGGATTGAAGCTTCTTTTTCTTTGTTGGCGTAGTGATCAGATGTTCGAGTGGCTCGTGAGTTGACATTGAAGTGGTGATCTTCCATAGTTCGGAAGGCATTCATTTCATGGTCTTTTTACTCTATCTCATAGACTTTGTTAGTCTTGGATTTTTTCTATTATTGGGGGCATATCCTAATATTTTAATGAATTTCGATTGTGGAGGCTTTATGGATTACTGCGGACTTGGTTGTGATGGGTTAGTGTGTGGTGGTGATGAATGGTTTAGACATTTATGAGTTATTATTAGTATTATATTACTCTATCTTATTCTATGTATGGAATTCCTCTGTCACTTCTGGTTGATGTGTTGTTAGGTTAGGTGAAGGTGGTGATCTCCGATCTTTGTGGGACTTAAGATACCCCTCATGGCCAGCCTCTGTTTTGGGCCGTGACACTTTATTTTATAACTCCATATATTGAATCATACTTATATTCCAGTCTTTAAATTCCTTAAGAATATTTCTCCAATTGGTATGTTAGTCAGAGCTATATGAATATATCAAAATTTCCCAGTCATAGTTTCTCAGAAAGTAGCCTTAGTTGACCTTGTAGAGTTATACATAGTAGATTTCAATGTCATTCTTTGAATGGATTGGATACACTCTTGAAATGCCTTTATTGGTTGTAGAATGAGGGTATTCTAATTCCAGTTTCTAAATGAACTAGTTCTAGAGTGGAAGGCTGGTACTTTAGAGCCTACGGGTCGATTTGTCTCTTGCCTTAAGGCTCAAAAAATTATCTATAAACGGTGAATCTATCATCTTGCTCGGATTAAGGATTCAAAATCCAAAGAAATAAATCTTGAGCCAGTGTTAGTGGTAAGTATGTTTTTATAAGTGTTTCCAGAAGATCTACCAATATTTTGTACAATAGATCTCCATCTAGTTATCCAACCTTTTTTCTGTTCCACTCTTTAAATAGATCTAGTTGAGCATAAGGAGTTGAAGGATCAATTTAAATTTCTCCTAGGAAAGGGTTTTATTAGGCCCAACCTCTCTCCGTGGTTTCTCTAGTTTTTTTTGTATGCAAGAAAGATAGTTCTCTCAATATATGTGACAACTATTATTAGTTGAACTAGGTCATTGTCAAGAATATGTCTACCATTCCCAGGATTAATGACTTATTCGACCAACTTCAGTATGAAAATTTTTTTACTAAGATAGACCCTATATTAAGATATCATTAGCTCAAAGTCAGAGAAGATGACATTCTGAAGACAGTCTTCGAAACTTGACATGGTCACATTGAATTTGTTATTTGCTTTTTGACTAATGAACGCTCCTACAGGTTTTGTGTTCTTTATGAACAACGTGTTCAAGTTTTAACTAGCATGTTCGTTATTGTTTTCATAGATGAAATCCTTATTTATTCTTTGAGTGAGGATGAACAAGTAAAACATTTAAGGATTGTCTTGTGGACACTTAAAAATTTCTAGTTATTCGCTAAGTTCAGTAAGTGTGAATTTATATTGAAATCAGTAGTATTCCTTGATCATATTATTTCCGTTGAAGGTATTTGGGTTGATAATTAGAAGACCAAAGTAATAAGAAACTTTCCTAAACATAATTTTCCATAAGATATCAATATTTTCATATATTTAGTTGGTTACTACAAATGGCTTGTTGAAGGATTTTCCTTTATTGCTTCTCCAATGTATAGACTGACTTAGAAGAACTTCAAATTTTAGTGGTGTGAATTGTGTAAAAAATGTTTTCTGGAGTTGAAGACTTGACTCACCTTCAATACAGTTTTGACACTGCTAGAGGGTTCAAATGGTTTTGTGGTTTATTGTGATATTTCCAGAGTGTACTTTGTTGTGAGTTAGTGCAACGAGAAAAAGTTATAGCATATGCCTCTAGAAAGTTCAAGTGACATGAAAAGAATTTACCGACTCATGATATTGATTTGGGAGCAGTTGTTTTTGCGATAAATATTTAGAGGCATTACTCTCTAGGGTTCATGTTGACATGTTCATAGATCATAAAAGCCTTTAGTACGTGTTCGTTTAGAAATATCTAAATCTTTGTCAAAGGACATGTCTATAATTATTGAAGGATTATGATATGAGTGTCTTATACCATTTGAGTAAAGCCAATATGATAGTCGTTGATCTTAGAAAATTGTCTATGGGAATTTTTTCTTATGTAGAGGATAAGAAGAAATATTTAGTTCACGAGGTTCATAGGCTAGATAGATTGGGATTTTAGTTGGTTGATTTTGACAAAGGTAATATCCTAATTCAGAATGATTTAGAATCATTTTTTATAACTGAGGTGAAAGAAAATTAGGATTGTGGTACTGTTTTGCTTAGGTTGAAAAAAGTAGTCCAGAGTTAGAAGGTTGATGTTTTCTTTGAAGGGGGAGACGGTCCTCTTTATTTTTAGGAAAGACTATGTGTTTTGGATATATATGACTGAGATAGTGGAAACTAGTTCTAGATCATAGTTCTGATATTCTATTGACCACGAGGCCACTAAGATGTATCTTTATTTATGGGAAGTATATTGGTGGAATGATTCAAAAAGGGATATCACAGAGTTTGCGGATAAGTGATTGTATTTCCAATAGGTTAAGGTTGAGCACCAGAGACCGTATGGTATGATTTAGGACATTAGTATTCCAACATAGAAGTTGGACATGGTGAATATGGACTTCATTGCATGGTTTCCTCCTACTAATTGAAAAGATAATTCTTTTTGGGTTATCATGGACTGAATGGCAAAGTCGACCCATTTTTTCCAGTTAACCCTTCAAATTTAGTGAAGTCTCGATGAGTGGAATGAGGGAAAATAGTACGCTAGACTCTAATTTAGGAAGTTGGTCAAATTGCGTAGAGTCTGTTTGATTATCATTTTAGATAGAGTTACTAAGTTTACCTCTCATTTTTTGAAGATATTTTAGAAAGGTATCATTACCCAAGTTCATATTAGTATAATTTCTTACCTACAGATTGATTGTCAAATAGAGAGGACTATTCAAATCTTATAGGACATGTTGATAGCGTGTGTAATCCATTTCAAAGGTACTTGGAATGATTATTTGCCTTAGATTTTGTTCGCTTATAGTAACAACTGTCGCCTCAGTATTCAGATGGCCCAACATGAAATACTATATGGCACATGGTATAGATCTCTTATTGGTTGGTTTGAAGTTGATAAATCTACGCTGATAGGGCCGAATTTAGTTTATGAGGCTTTTGAGAAAGTTCAACTTACTAGAGGAAGGCTAAAAATATCTCAAAGTCGTCAAACGTCCTAGGCAGATACGAGAAGAAGGGAACTTAAGTTTCCTATTTGTGATTTTATCTACTTGAAAGTATCCACTATTAAAGGGGTGCAAAGATTTTGTAAGAAGGGAATGATTGGTCCACGCTATATTGGGCCTTATATGATTATGGGTCATTTTGCCAAAGTAGCCTATGAGTTAGATTTTCCTACAGACTTATCATCAATGCATCCAGTCTTTCTTGTTTCCTTGTTAAATAAATTCATTGGTGACCCACCATTAGTTTTTTCCATAGATATTATAGGTTTGAATGATAGTCTTTCTTTAAAAGAGGTCCCATTTGAGATCCTTGACCAGTAGGTTCGCAAGTTGAAAAATAAGGAAAGAGATTTGGAAAAGGTTCTTAGGAAAAACCGACCAATTTGGAAGAATGGGTAAATATGATGACCAAGTACCCCCTACCCCATCTTTTCTCTTTGAACTCAACTCTATCTTGAGGTAATAGTTTCCCCTTAATTAATTAGTTCCTTTTGACTTATGTCACCCAGTAATTCTCATGTCATAACATTCTTTCATGAGTTTATTTTAGTACATATTTAAGTTATACTCTAAGTATCATGTTAGTTTTCAGATCTTAGAGATTCAATATTCAGATTGTGGCTCATTCCCAAACTTTTCTGTATATTCACTTTTTATTCGGAGACAAAAGACCCCAAGGGGGAGATATTATAACACCACAAAAATTAAAGCTAAGATTAGAGCTAATCTTCAAGTACATGTACGATTAAACATCATTTTTGAATAGTATGAGCAATGATTTAGACATATATTAAGGACCCAAGTAACTCCTAGCTCATGACAAAGTCAAAAGCTTTTGTACCAATTGATTTCTTAAGATGAATCTTCGTATAGTCAACTTCAAATGAAAATAACTCCTTGATTCTAGAGTATTTTTGACCTAAACACCCACCAAATGATATATATTTGAATTATATTTGTAAATCATCAAGTTTCTTCTTAATCCAGTATTGAAGTACAATTTTAAGACAATTTTAATAAGCACTGTCCAACAGTGAGATATCAAGAGCCATGCCAGAACCATAGTGAAATTGTATGATCATACAATAGTCCTATCTGGTTTAAATAGAAACAAAAACCTAGAAGTTGATATGTATTCCGTCCATCCATGAGAGACAACCATGACTAAGCTTGGAAACCATGATCTTAGGTACGATCGTGAGTCCTAATGATGATTCGATTTGTACATCCAAGCTATGAACAAAGGCATGATCGTGAGTAGGTACCAAGATCGTACCAAGAATTATATGAGCATTTTCACAAAACCTCTAGTTAATCCTCTCAAACACGAGCTCTACCTGTATTATCGGTGGATCCTATGATCGTGTGATGGTTTGTACGACTCACTCTACAAATTTTCAATTACAAATTCAAAAGGGTGCATCAATACTATCCAATTATCTTTTAAATTAATGCAAGGACTATTATTAAGGATAATATTACCCTAAGACCTCATTACTCAGAAAAATATTCTACACTTAGTTTTAACACTAGAAAAAGGTGATTTCTTTCCCCAAAGCAAAGTGTAACGACCTGATTTTCTAGAACCAGAATGTCAAATGGTTCTTATGATCCTGAAGGACCATAAGCTAACCCTCGATTGGTATCTGCACCTAAACACTGCATAATATAGATAATAAATGTGAAAGCTAGCTGTAAGGTTCAAACCTCTTAAAATACTCAAAATTGAAAACTGAATACTGATATATCTATCTGAAAATCCTCTAAACTATCTGAACTTTGGAGTTGAAGGGACATGTCCCCAGCTAACTCCGTCTACTGAAAATAAACTAAATCTGATGCGATAATAAAATAAGGATCATCCTCTACTGAAGAGGACTCACTGCTATGTCTATTACTTCTGACTGGGACTGAGCTACTAAGGGTACTCTGGATCTCAGGCCTATGAAGCTATGGTGTCAAATAAAACACCATAGCACAAATGCGTCAGTACGGGAATATATCGAGTATGAAGATGGGGTAAGGCTAAATGCAATGGCTAATGCATGGACTATTACTTAACTGAATAATCATGAGAGTACTGAATGAGAACATATGCATAAATGCACAAACCATAATTGAAAACATGACAACTCAAGGTAATGAAACTTGGATACTGCTTTACTATCATCTGAACTCACTATTCAATGACTGAAATCTGAGCTTTCTACTCTCGATTGACTGGATCGGAGATCAAACCTCTCTAACTGATTATTTTGAAATCTACTATCAATGATAAGAAAAGATTATATCTGAGATCAAACCTATCTAGCGGAAGATCTTCAAATCTGATAATGAGAATAATCACTTAATCTAAGAATGAGATCAATCCAATCTAGCGGGTGATCTCTGGATCTAATAATGATATTACGAAACTGAATCTGAGATTGAGATCAAGCCTATTGAGTGGGTGATCTCTAGATCTGATAATGAGATTACTCAACTGAATCTGAGACTGAGATCAAGCCTATCTAGCGGGTGATCTCTAGATCTGATAATGAGATTACTCAACTTAATCGGTGACTAAGATTAAGCTATCTAGCGGGTGATCTCTAGATCTAATTATAAGATTACTCAACTTAATCTGAGACTGAGATCAAGCCTATGGAGCAGGTGATCTCTGGATCTGATAATGAGATTACTCAATAACTTTATGTGGGACCATGCTAATCTAGCGGGTGGCCCATAAATCGATGGAACTATCTGAGTTCCTCACTGAGATAGATGATTGTATCTGAAAGTCCTAATTTGTGACTTTTGTCTGAAGATTGATAGTGAAATAGTAACTAGGGGAGTGCTCACTTAACCGACATGAACTAAATTTAAATTAGTAGGGTCCAACCTGTATCCCAGCTAGAAGGGTGTCAATACTATGCCACGGGTAAAGACCTCTCTTGTCAAGCCTCTCTAATGGGTGACCCTCACAGAAAGTCAAGCCTAAGGTAATATAATAGTCGAGCCTTTTTCTACAATATGACAAGCCTTTTTTTAATGGGTGACTTCTGCATCCTGCACTGGATACGCAGTTTTGGAGTTCAGGGATTACTCCTAACGACTCTTCCTCTCTAATGGGGAGCCACTATCTCTGCACTTTCTTGGTGATATCTCCTACTCCAAACTGAAATACTCTAAACTGATTCTCAACTGAACTTAAACTGAGCTGAATCTAATACTATTTATATTTCTTAAATGATCTGACTGAGTTATTCTAAATTCACTTGGTTTCGTATCTTACAGAATACTACTGAATCTCATTATCTGACTGAATGATACTGAACTCCAAATAGATTACTCAATTACTACTAAGATCTAAACAGAACACATAAATACTACTAGGTCTGAGCTGAGTACAGAAATAGGGGTAGAATACTAGCGATACTTAGATTACTGAGATTATTGAGATTTCTTAGTTCTATATCTATCTGAGAGTACAGAGTTTTATAACTCATTGAGCTCTAAGAATCGTGGCTTGACTAAGATTATCGAGAAAACTGACACTGGCGCTAGACTTCAGCTAAATTGTCGAGTATAAATACCCTAGGACTCTATAACATAAGAGTAAATCATAACCTTTCTTGAATAATCAAGACCATGGACATTTATTCACCATCACAATCACTGAAGAATCTCTTCAACCATTTGGATATCATAAACATGTGATAGTATAGGGAGACATGTTATTGTCTCATACTCCATTCAACAAGGTCTTGCATCAAACACTTAGTATGTATTTAAAGTCTTAGCATGTACTAAAGAACACCTAATTGGGTAATTTCATGCTATCGTGTCACAATTCATTCACTAAGTCTTTTCAACAAACACTTGGAATGCATAGGCTTGTACACAATTGGGGATTTCTAGTCAACATGCTATAACGGCTCTAATTACTTCACATAAGCATTTTATCAAACATATGAGGAGCATGTTTTTCTTATTCAACAATTTCTTCACTTAATTGACATGAACACATAACTTAACAAGCAACTTGAAGAGGATTTATCATGAATATCACATACTAGGGTCAAAGCTTGAAAACCTTGTAAAAAAACATGAATCAAAACTCAATAATAGCATGAACATCAATTTCAACACACATGAATCATGAATATCCATAAACATAAGATCTTTGAATTTTGAAGACGGTTCTTGAGATTCTTGGATGAAAGGTACCCAAGAATCAACATCTACATGCCTTAGGGAAACTCTTTCTTGAAGGCTCTTAGAGAGATTCTTGATTTCTTAATTTCTCTTCATTTTTCTTGAAGAAGAAAGAAGGGTTTTGACTTTGTAAAAACCCAAGTTTTTGATGTTAAATATGACTAATGAAATTGTGAGCCTTCATATGATATAAATATAGACTGAAAAGAGAGGGAAAAGACCAAAAATCCCTTTTAAAATTGAGTTAAAAATGTTGAACGGGGTCTACGACGGTCGAAGTGATGGTTTGTCGCTCAGTCTGACAGTCCATCGGATCATCCATCGCACATCAGTCTATAAAATAATACACTTCCTCGATGTGATGGTCTCTGTGATGCTATGTCGCAAACCCGATGGTCCTTTGGATCATCCGTCATGTGTTGGCCAGGATGAGGCCACACTCCCTCAGCACAAAGGTCCCAGTGACGATTCATCGTAGGCTCAACGGTTTATCATCTTAGCCATCACACTTGGGCCAAAAAAGAGAGTTACTTCCTTGGTTGCGAAGGTATTGGTGATGGTCCATCGCAAGCTCGATGGTCTTTTAACCCAGCCGTCGCACCTGGGCAGTTCCAACTATTTTTAGTAAAATGGCCGTAACTTTACCATCCGTTGTCGTATTTTGACAAAATTGGCATCGATGGAAAGCATTGGGAAATTCTGCATGGTTCAAACTATTTCTTACTTGGGAAGACACTTCTCAACCTTTTAGGTCCAGATTTACACTTCACTAAACATGCTCTAAGGCTCAGACTATGAGAGAATTTTGTGGGGTCTTACAATATCTCCCCCTTGGAAACATTCGTCCTCGAATGTCCCTCGATAGGCTATGAATATTAATTAACTAAACTTACTCAAGGAATGGGAGCATCTGAAACATGACTATACAACTGGAGCTATCGATATTCTTTGTTCTCATACTAGACTGCATATCTGATGCATGGACTCATAACTAAGTTGATCTTATGAATGCATGACTAAATACACTGTAAAACTAAACTATTTCTATTGAACATACATATCTAATGCATGAATGTCTGTCTGTACTGAATCTTGAAAGCATGAATGGCTATGAAATAATAACTGAAGTTAACTTCGTAAAAAGAGTCTAAACATGCAACTGAATGAGTCTAAGGACACGAAGGCATCATAATATTATGGGGTATCTCCCCCTTGGGACTCTATGTCCCTCTAAAAACGCTTCTCTGAAAAATGGGGCACCTACGAATTGGGTCATGATTGACCATCTAAGATCTGAAACTAATGCATGACTCATGCTAAAATATAAGCTCAAATGGTAGTGAAGAATCTAACCATGCATATCACAAAGAAGAAAGACTCATAAAATACCCGAATCTATACCAGGGAACCTTTCCTGATCATGGTGGGTCTAAAGTCCATAGAGTTTATTCTGATGCTGGCCATTATTGGCACCGAAAGTGGCACCTTGCTGATGAAACTCTCTACCCCTCTGAGTTACCAAACCCATTCTCGCATCCTATGGCCTAGCGTACTACACCCAAAGCATATATCACTACTGGCTCTACACACACCTAGGTGGCTTTTGCCAAACTCTCCACAAAGAGGATAGGTATGAACACCCCTAGCACTACTCTGGGCTTTGGAGCCTGGAACTCCATCATAACTTACATCCCCAAACTTTGGTGCGGGTACACTAGTTGAGGATGGATCTGAGACTGAAAACATCTGACTATGCTAAAAATGGATACCAACCTGGGATCCTGCCAGAGAGAAACCGGGACTACCTGTTTTGGCTCTCTTACTCACTCTCTATGTTTTTTTTGCCTTAATCTGCTACACATGCATCATCAGTCTAGCAAGGTCCATATCACTATTGAGCATGGCAGCCCTACACACCTTTGACACTAATCAGGATACACCTATCCCAAACTTACTCATACTCGCTCTAGGGTAAGCTATTAATTTAGGGGTATACTTAGCTAACTGGTTGAACTTAAGACAATACTCCTTCAATCTCATAGAGCATTGCCTTAGTTTCATGAACTATTCTACCTTAGTATCTCTCATCTCTTACGGGAAAAACTTATCTAGAAAGGAATCCTGAAACTCTTGACAAGTTATGGGAGTTGCATCCTCCCCTCTACCCTTCTTCCATATCACAAACCAGTCATGAGCAAGAACCTTCAGCCTATAGGATGCTAACTCTACACTCTCCTCCTCAGAAATATGCATAATCTAGGTAATCTTCCTCAACTTCTCTAGATAAAGTTGTAGGTCCTCACCTGCTACTGACCCAAATAATTCTGGTGGGCTCATTCTCATGAAATCCCTAATTCTGGTTGTGGATTAACCTCCATCTTGCTGAGGTGGGGCCAAAACCTAATGGTTCCCCTGAACATTAGTCACATCTTGGGCTAACGCCTGAAAAGCTGCCCAAAACTCGGCATGTGACAAATTCTCATTCTTAAGATCTACTGTCCGTCGCACATCAGTCAGTAAAATACTATAGTGCCTCAATGCGATGGTCTCAGCGATGGTCCGTCACAAACCCAATAGTCCATTGGATCATTCATCGCACGTTGGCCAGGATGAGGCCACACTTCCTCAGCGTTAGGATCCCAGCGACGGTCCGTCGCAGCCTTGACGGTCTGTCATCTTGGCCATCGCACTTAGGCTAGAAAAGGTAGTTACTGCCTTGGTTACAACGGTTTGGGAGATGGTCCATCGCAAGGTCGACGGTCTATCAATCTGATCATCACACCTGCATGGTTCAGACTGCTTTCAGTAAAACGGCCATAACTTTCTCATCCGACGTTGGATTTTAACAAAATTGGAATCGATGGAAAGATTATTCAATGCTCTACATGAAAAAAATTGATATTTTGGAAATTCTACATGGTTCAAAATATTTTTCACTTGGGAAGATACTTCTCAACCTTTTAGGTCCAGATTTACACTTCACTAAACATGCTCTAAGGCTTAGACTATGAGAGAATTTTGCGGGATCATACACAAAGATAAGTGTTCATCTTCCTCAGGCTTCCAATATTAAAGATTTCTTCAGGGTTCTCACTTTCAGGTATATTGGATTGAATCTGTTGCATTCCTTTCACCCATTGAGTCCAAAAGTTAACTCAATTCCTCAGTTCAAATCATACTTCAAAGCTTCGGGTTAATAAATGTTGTAAATTATTAAATATATAAATATATTGGCATTATTGAGTTATAATCCATGTTTTACCATGAATTTTATTTCCATTACATATTCAGGATCATAAACCCTAATTAATTTTGAAATCCATGATTTTGGACTTGAGTTATTAAATTCTTTAAATTCACTTAGTTTATGCTATTATCATAATAGTTTCAGCCTTCTAAGATGGTGGGTTATGAATGCACGATGACCTGGGATATCATGAATTATCAATTGAATACTAATTCTTTTAGTCTTCATGATTTAGAATGCTTTTAAATAAAACATCTTTCTCTTAGTGAAGAGTAGTACTTAGAACTGTATGGACATAGGTGTAGATAATCCAATTCCCAGAACTACATTGCCACCATATGTTGACAATATAGTCCTTCTGAAGTTAGATTAGTGGATCTACATCAGCCAATGTTTGTACCCTCAGCAAGGTACAAAACACCCATCTAACTTGGGTTACTTGTTGGGACCTATTTAGCTCAGATATGGTGAGTCAGTTAATAGTAGCTCCCTTAGTTCAGTCTTAAGACCTCACATGTTCTTATAATCAGTTATTTTAATAAATTATACTATTTGTTAATTATTGTCGGGTTATTGCATTGGTTTACAAGTTTTTGTTCATGTTTTGCTTCTCATGTTATTTTTAGTATTCTTTGATTGCATAGTGTAGTGCTTATAGGTTCAAATGCTCATTATTCATATCAATTATTATACAATCTCCCACCATATCAACAGTAGCATGTTAGTGAGTCCTCATCGTTTGAGGGATCACATCAATATAATTTTTTTTTATTTTTTATTTAGAAAGTAAGGGTTCGTTGGGGGATTTTCCTAACAACTCATCTTATTTAGAGGCTTTCAGACTATTGGATACATTCATCTTTCAGCTTCATGGTTTCTGACTAAAATATTATTTTTAGTTTTTATCACTATTATATCATTTAGTATTTCTTCTGTATAATATTATATTGTTTATTCACTATTCTTAGTGTTATGTCAGGCCATGGGTAAGATTGGGGTTACTTGTGACAAACACTATGTTGCAACTAGTGGTAGTCACGGATCATGACATTCATGAATTATTTTCTTACTTTTAGACCACTTCTGAACATAGAAATTTAGAGGTTTCTAGATAAAGTCATTAGTAATATTTGAATGATATCTAACCCATTTTAACTCTATTTTAAATAGAAATTCAAATTTAGAAACTTTATAACTTTTTATTTTCAAAGTTAATTTTCAAGATGATGTATAGTTTGAACTCAAGTGTTTCAATATGGGTATAGTTGATTTATATTTTCATATAGATGTCATATTTGGTTGGATTGGATGTGTTTTTTGATGATTTAAGGGAGCATATCTTTTCGTTGATTATTCAAATTGTTCTTTTACCTTTTCAGTTTTCTTTAAAGCACGTTCAAATATACCTTAAATCTTATATTAGATGCTAATATGATATATAATAGTTGTTTGATTGTTTGAGTAACTAGATAATTAAGTATCCAAGTGATTACCGCTAGTTTTGAGGGGCTAAAATTTATAAAATAAATATATTAATTGTTCCCTCTACCTGATGGCATGATTATGTTGAATTATAATGATAATGACTTATCAATAGTGATTAAATTCATAGTGGGTATCTATTTAAGAGTTCGAATTACGTTTAGTATATTTTGATGAAATTGTTGGAGTCTTGGTTGGATCTTAGAAATCACATAGGTTATAAATAATTTTATATTTATTTGATGCAATGTCTGAGGCTTTGTAATCACTTAAGGTATAGAAATATTTTTTGTTGTTAGATGGAATGATTGGAGTTCACTTGCCATTTAGGGTATAATTAGATAAGAGTTACTTAATAGAATTATTAAGATTGAGTGATCACCTAGGGTATAAGTAGATTATAGTCTAGATAATTAGTTATAATAAGTCTTAGGGTAAGTACTAGGTAGTGTGAATGAAAGTGAAACTTTTAACATGATTTTTTGCAAACACTTTCCCTTTATGAGTATTTATGTCTAATTGTGGCATGATCGAAGAAGGTAGGAATTTATCATATAAAGTCTGTTATGTCGTGTGAGGCTCTTCTATATATTATCATTGATTTAATTGATGATTATTATTATGATGCCCGAACGGTTTCTTGGGTTGAATTATTATTAACGTGATTGAATATTATTATTGTGATGGCTATGCAGGGCCTAGGGTTGGTCTTATTTAAGAATTTATTATTATTATTATTTATTTTGATACCCGTGCTTGGTAATAGATTGGTATTATTGGTGTCTAACATGACTTTTTACTACCATGATGCCATGAGATGGTGCGTATCATGATCTACGAAGATATTGGGTGACTTAATTTCATATATACCATGGTTGAGCTGACTTTATTCCATGTTGTTGAGTTGGTTATCAGGATACATGCTTAGTTATGTCATCCATATTAATGGAACTAGTACTATTGAGAAAAATGACTTTTGTATAAAAATACGACATTTATAAAATGCCTTAGCCAAGGGATGTGCCGTCAAGGTTAATTGATGAGATCGTAATATATACATACATACACATACATATATATATATATATAGAGAGAGAGATATTGAAAACCCCTATGGGTCATCTCCTTAAGTCTAATGCTTGGAACGTGTCTATAAGGTGAACTTTAAAAATTGCATACTCATCACCTTATTTCATAACATCACTTGCATCTCTTTCATGTGATTGATATTATGCATTTTCATCTTCCTTTTATGTATATATGTTGTGAAGTTATTTCTTATATAGCTATTCTATAATGACTTAATATAACACCACAGATTTTTGCCCTTGAAAATTTCTTGAGCTTTGAGATCACTGCATAGATTATGACATAACCATATGAGTCGTATGGTGTCTTGATGGCTCATAGGGCCCTAGTCGTAAGGTGTCCAGTGGGTAGTTTTTGGATTTCTGCCTTGGTTATATCTTGGTGATATGAGTCATAAGGAATACTGATAGGTCATTAAGATAAGTCATAACCAAATTAGTAAGTTTGTGGCTTGACTCTTCTCTGAGTACGAGTGGCTCATAGAAATCCGTGAGGATAATTCACGAGTTGTGAGGTAAAATTGTAGGTTGTGCAGTGTCTAAAACATTTGAGTTTTGTGTTTCTTACCAATATACCTTACGAGTAGTAGCGTCAATTTATGGGTTGGGTGGTTGAGCCTAAGGTTGAAAATTTATGGGGTCTTGGTCACTTTCTTAGTTATGACTCGTGGTCACTAGTCATAAGGAGTGGTTATGAGTCAATCGTTGACTCGTAGCCAAAGGCAACACTTTTTCAGCTTTTAAGTTGAGGGTACTTTGGACATTTCTCACTTTAGTCCCTTGGACCCCACTATTTAAAACCTTTCTTTGGGACTTCATTATCACATCATTCCCAATAAAACACCAAAAATTCTCTCTCAAACTCTCTGTTCAAGTTAAGGCTAGGGTTTCAAGGAATATGATCACCTAGGGTTCTGAGGGTGTTATCATTTCCAAATTTACTAGTATTTCAGGCATGTTACTCTTCACTCATTGGTATTTTATTCAAATTACTTATTTTAATGTATGGCTTTCATGGTATTATTATGGTTTTGAAATAAAGGATAGGGGGTTTTGATTTCTTATTGTGGAATAATGTTTTCCCATGGTTTAACTATGGTTTTCAAAGTTTATAATATGGTTTTGAACATGTGAGTGCATGGGTATGGTGGTTGAATTAGAGAATGGTAATTTTCTCTAAACTTGTGACTTTTGAAGTGTTTATGACCCGAACCTTGTATTTTAAAATTGATTTATAGTTATGAGAAAGGTAGGGATTTGAATTAGGGGTACAACAGAACCCCTAAAGTTTTTCATTTGATTTATTACTTGAATTAATGCATTACATAAATGAAAAAATGGTTAATGATGGTTTTGGAAACCTGTGAGGTACATGGGAATCCCCCAAGTGATTGTTAAAATGAAAACCTTGTGAGGTACATAGGAATCCCCCAACTGATTTTAATAATGGAGTCTGAAGGGTACACGGGAATCCCCCAAGTCTTAGCTTAATGACATTGCTTGCAAGCTATAGTCGGTCTGACGATACCACTTAATAATGGATTAATAATTGACTCTTGGAATTTAGGGTTTGGTTATGTGCTAAATGTTTAATTGGGCAACAAAGGGGGCTGTGATAGCTGGCCATGAAGGTTTGAGTCCGAAGGATAAACACTGGAAACTCATGTTTTCCAATATGAGGGTTAGTCCAGGTCACCATGTTCTTTTACGGCACAAGGGAATCCCCAAATTCTATATATGTATATTTGTATCATGGAGAGCGAAAGGTACAAAGGAATCTCCGACCATCTATGATATCTCTGGTTTATATGGCTACATGCACTGGGGCCAGTTTAGGAGGTATATTGGGCCCATATAGCCTGTGGGTGTTTATGAAGCTAAAGTTACACAATATAGGTTAAGGTTTTAAAATGCATGGTAAACCTTATTCCCAGTCCTGGCATGGTATATATATGTATATATGTATTTGCATAGGGTAATTTGTCACGTCCCAAACTAGGGGGAATCCCCAAAGTCTATCTATGTATACCTGTATCATGGAGGGCGAAGGATACAAAGGAATCCCCGGCAATCTATGATATCTCTGGTTTGTATGGCTACATGCATTGGGGCCTGTTTAGGGGGTAATACCGGGACCATAGAGCCCGTGGGTGGACTTATGAAGCTAAAGTTACACAATCTAGGTTATGGTTTTAAAATACAGGGTAAACCTTAGGCGTAGTATATATATGTATATATGTATTTGCATAAGGTAATTTGCCACATCCCAAACCAGGGGCTGACCATTATGGGTATCTCAACTCTCGGATGGACCAGAGATTACCCTCTAACCTAACCTAACTAATATATCAACCATAAGGGTCAAATGAATTCCAATCATATAACAAGATACACGAAATAAGAGTAACACTAGCTTATGAAATATCTAAACCATTCATCACCACAACGTACTAAACCAGCACACCCAAGTCCACAGTAATCCATAAAACTTCTACAATCCAAAGTCAATAAAATTTTGGGACAAACTTCTGACAATAGAAAAAATCCAAGTCTATCAAAGTTTATGAAATAGAGTAAAAAAACAATGAAATGAATTACTTCTGAACTTTGGAAGCTCACCTATTCAATGTCAATTCACGAGCCACTCGAACGCCTCGTCACTGCACAAGAAAAGAAGAATAAGCTTCGGTCCCTATATCATGTGGGAATACATCATTCGTAAATGGTTAGAGGTTGGATCTCTTGCATGTAAATTAGGTATAGAGGAATAAAATAATGCCATCAGTATAACCAGGTCAAATTATCATATGTAATCACATGTATACATACATATAAAAGTATATATGTATCCTGTTGGGATAGGGAACAAGGTTTAGCATGAACTTTGAAAACATTAACCTGGGTTGTGTAACATAACCATCACAAAACAATGCACCCACGGGCTATATGGTTCCAACTCTTCCCTAGCTGGAAGTGCCCTGGTGTGTATAGCTGTACGAACCAAAGAATATTCATATTCATATATTCCATTATGGGGGACTCGAACCTCCCGACATAATCAAGGTGACTTAGCACCCATGTATACAATATGGTGGACTCGAACCTCCAGTTTATATATTTATTCGGGCGACTCAAACATCCTAGTCATCTATATACATACACCGGCTAGCACGATTTTTAGTGTTAGTCCTTTGGACTCCATTTTCACCGCCTGGCTCCACATCTCACTTTAAATCCCAATTAAAATATTCTTTACACATACACACAACCATTAGTCCAATTACTTACCAAAGGTATCCTATTGGTATCTTCATACCAACCCCACTTGCAAGCGTAAAACATGCCATAACCATTGTCATTCAACATTTGTGACTCGAACCCATTTATCTAATTAAACCACCAAGGTTACAATTCAAAACCATTTATGACCCACAAGGTCATCATGAAACCATTTACTAACCATTTGCATTATTAGTTCCATGCCTTAGTTCAAATCACGATTCAATTAAATTTATTTTTATCAAGACCCTTAAAAAATCATTCATCCTTCATTAGCATTCTTATACCAAGCATTAATTTAAAACACAATTCATCATGTGACAAAATCCTTCTCATAGACAGTTTCACAAATAGGTTGAGGGCATACCATTATCAAACCATTATTCAAGTAAAAACCCATCAAGTAAGGATTAATAGTGACCCCTTAGTTTAAATAACATTTTCCACGCACCCATAAGTGCAAAACCATTATTAAATCATGCATAAAGACAAGTTAAGACATTAGGAAACAATATTCAACAATATTCATTTGAACATTCAACCATCGATTTCAAAATCATCATTTAGGATTCAAGAACAATGTTTAAAATACTTGATTCTTATGAACTAACAATGAAGGAAGAATCACACGCCTGAATTACGAAGATTCATGGGGTGATTTTGATCTTTAAGCCTCTAGGTGACGACTACCTTGATGATACCCTAGACCAATCTCCTTGAGAGGTTTATAGAGAATTTATGTGAGTGTTTTAATCTTCCAAAGTGAGGAAATAAGGTCTTAGGGTGGGAAACGTCTAAAATATCCTTAGCTTAAAAGTGCTAAAAGACTCGTAAGATAGTACTGTTGGACCCCTCCACTCATACCCCAAGATACGAGTGGTACCTTCCACTCATACCTTGATCAGAATATTTGACACCATAATCTGTTCAACATACGATCCTTCACATTAGTAATACCCTACCATATGACTAGTTTTAATTCAATTCGTACCTTATGCAGAATGTCAAGGGTAGACACTGAACAACATATAATTTGGAACTATACTTCTTGTATCATAATCATATGATTCGTATAATGCTTTCTCAAACCAAGAACAGAACTTGGACAAAGTGGAACTAACCATCATATGACTAGGGTCCTTGACCCGTACCCTCACCATACAAGTAGTATGGTGAGTAGAATGTGCATAAAATGTTCAAGACTCAAGAAAATTTTCAAAGGCCAAAGTTCGAGGTGTTTCAGTCATCCCCCTCAGGATCATTGGTCCTTGAATGATGGGATGAGGAACTACAAGTATGATTAAACCCAAAACATCTCTACTGTTACCAAGAGATTCACAATCAATCATAAACAAAGATGTAAAGTAAAGGCATTAAGAATAATACATACCTCAAGAACAATTTTTTTAGATTCTGGAATAGAAATGGATATTTGGACTTCATGTCCTCCTTGGCTTCCCAATTAGCTTCCTTAGACTTTTGGTTCCACTATAGAACCCTCACTGAAACTACTTTTTTCGATTGTAAACCGATGAACTTGCCAATGCAAGATCCTCACTGGGACCTCTCAAATACCAATTTCCTCCAAATTGACAACCCACAAAGGATCACATACATATTTCTGCAACATAGATATATGGAATACCGAATGAATGAAACTCATGCTAAAGGGAAAGTCCAACTCATACACAACATTACCAACCCTTCTAAAAATCACATACAAGTCAACATACTGGGGACTGAGCTTCCCCTACTTCCTAAACTGTATTACTCCCTTTATGGGAGATAACTTCAAGAACACCCAATCTTCAATCTCAGACTCCAAGTCCCTTCCCCTCACATTTGCATAGGACTTTTGGTGAATTTGGGCGATCTTAAGACTATCCCAAATTACCTTCACCTTTCCAAGGCTTGGTGGACCAAATACGGGCCAAAAATTTCTACTTCACCCATCTCGAATCACCCAATAGGAGATCTACACCTCTTACCATACAATTTCTCAAACAGGGCCATACCAATACTATAATAGCAACTATTGTTATAAGAAAATTCAATGAAAAAAAAATGGTCGAACAAACTACCACCATAATCAATCGCACAGGCTCGCAATATATCCACCAAAGTTTGAATTGTCCTTTCAGCTTACCCATCAAACTGTGGGTGAAAAGTCGTACTAAGACTCATTTTAGTCCCCAAATCACATAACAAAGAGTGCCAAAAATGCAATAAAAACAGAGTACCATGATCTTAAATAATTGAGATAGGCATACCATGAAACTTTACAATTTCCCGAAGAAACAACGTCGCATAGTCCTCAACAGAATAAGTAGTTCTCACTGAAAGAAGTGAGTGGAATTAGTCATCCTATCCACAATGACCCAAATAGAGTCATAAAGATTCCCTGACCATGGAAGGATGAAAATGAAATTTGTATTAAACAACATCCCTTTTGCATTCTAGAAATTCAATCTCTTGAAGTAGCCTATCGGGCCTCTAGTCCTCCACCATTACTTGGTGATATACCGTACACTTAGACACAATGTCGGCCGCACCCATTTCATGTTGTTCCCTAAATACATCTACTAGTGATCATGATATATCTTTATTGAATCGGGATGAACTATATACCGTGATTCAGAAGCCTCAGCCAAAATCCAACCTTGCAACCTATCCACCTTTGGACATATACAATCTTCTTATGTACTTCAAGATATAATCACTATTGATCTCAAAGGCCATCAATTTTTGCTTACCCATATGATCCTTGATCTTCACCAGAAGAGGATCTGATACCTTTTTTTTCTTAAATTTGAAACCAAGGGATGATTGTGCTACCTTTTGCAGCAACACACCACTATTCTCAAAGTCTAAGAAACAAACTGTAAGGTTATTCAAATGGTGAATATGCTTCATTGATTCCCTCTTTGCCTTATCCACATACAACAACGTACCCATGGACAACCTGCTGAGAGCATCAGCAACCAGGTTAGCTTTACGCTAATGGTATGAAGAATCATATCATAGTCCTTTAGCAAATCCAGCCACCTCATTTGCCTTAGATTAAGCTTCTTCTGGGTGGACATGTACTACAAGATTTTATGATTGGAAAAGATATCAACATGTTCTCCATATATATAGTGACACAAAATTCTCAATGCAAACACCACAGCTAACAACTCTAAGTCATGAGTCGGATAGTTTCTCTCATTAACCTTCAACTTTGTAGAGGTATAAGCAAACACCTTACCATGTTGCATCCACATACAATCCAAACTATTCTGAAATGCACCACAATAAACTATAAATCCCTCTGAGACCTCAAGTAGAGTCAATACTAGAGCTGAAGTCAATTTATTTTTTAACTTCTCAAAACTACCTTCACAAGCATCAGACCATAAGAACTTCACTTTTTTCTTAGTTAATATGGTTAATGGGGCAAAAATAGATGAAAAACATTGAATGAATCTCCTATAATGCAAGGCTAAACCTAAGAAGCTTTGAATGTCAGTTGGAGTCATTGGTCTAGGCTGCCTCTTAACCACATCCACCTTTTGAGGATCCACTATAATCCCCTTTCTAGACACAACATTACCCAAAAAAGTCATGGCATTCAAGCAGTACTCATATTCATAGAACTGAGCTTACAGCTACTGATCTTTCAATATGTGAAACACAAGACGAAGGTGATTGGCATGATCCACCTCTCCCTTAGAGTACACTAAGATGTCATTAATAAAGACAATGATGAATAAAATAAGAAACTGATGGAACACTCCTTTCATTAATTCCATTAATATCCCAGGGCATTACTCAACCTAAAATACATGACAAAGAACTCAAAATTCCCGTACCTAGTATGGAGAGACGTCTTAGGGATATCCACTTCCCTAATCTTTAGTTGATGATACCCGGATCGAATGTCTACCTAAGAAAAGATTTTGGCACCCTAAAGTTGATCGAAGAGATTATCAATTCTTAGGAGGGAATACTTATTCTTCACTATCACCATATTCAATTGTCAGTAATTAATACATATCCGATGGGAACCATCCTTCTTTGGCAAAAAATACCTGTGCATCCCACGAGGACACATTAGGATGGATGAAACCCTTATCTAAAAGATCGTTTCGCTGATCTTTAATCCTTTTAAAACCTATTGGAGCCATTCAATATAGAGGAATAAAAATAGGGCGAGTGTCTAGAACAAGATCAATAGAAAAATCAATCTCTCTATCAGGAGGGACAATAGAAAGTTCATCAGGGAACACCTTAGGAAACTCATTTACTATAGGAAAAAAATGTAAAGAAGGGCCTTCTAAGTTAGAATCTTTAACTTAGATAAGATGATAGAGAAAACCTTAAGAAACTAACTTTCGATCTCTAATATTAAATATAAATTTCCACTTAGGATCTAAGGAATCACCTTCCCACGCAACAATTGGCTCAGTGGGGAAATTAAACTAGACATTATGGGTCTTGCAATCTAAAGTAGAAAAGCACGAGCGTAACTAGTCCATCTCTAAAATAACATAAAAATCAACTGTATCTAACACTATCAAGTCCACTAGAGTTTCTCTACTACCAACAAGTACCACAAACCAACTATAGACTCTTCAAACATCTATAAAATCTCTTACCTGGGTAGAAAAAGGAAAAGGGTCCGACAGATACTCTGGTCCAAAACCAAAATGCACAGCCACAAATAGGATAACATAAGAGAGAGGATCTAAAATCAACTAAATAGTACACACCATGAAATAAGAGTTTTAATATACCAGTAATAACATTCGAAGGTGGCACAAATTCCTAGTGAGTAGTGAGAACATAAAGGCAGTTTTGATAAGTTCCAGAGCCAGAAGTGGCACCTTTCATTATAGGAGATGATGAAGAGGAAATAGGAAGTTTGTTCACCCCAGAGGCAACTCTAGAGGGATAATCTCTCTATATATGACCAATTTAACTACACATAAAACATTGGTTCCTCTTCTTCTTATACTGAGCATAATGATGCTGACTATAAAATCTGTAAAGAGCATAGGATGGTGCAGATGGGGCCCCATTGTCCTGAGAATGGGCAACCTCTACCTGGGAATCATTACCACTCTAAAAATATTTATCTCCTGATGAGTTTAGGTAGGGAGAACTAGCCATAGAATAGGAATTAGGACTCTCCGAACTCTTTCTCTTAGGCCACTTCTAAATCTGGTGTTAGCCCTCACTATATTTTAAAAATTAAGACCTATTACTCTGTCTCTCACTAATCTAAGCCTATTTCTTCTTTCTCTCTTTGACCTGTTGCATATACACAACTAACCTAGAGATATCTATATCCTTGATCTATAAGGAAACCTTACTCTCAATAATCAACTAACATTATAATCCTAAAGCAAACCTTCTTATTCAAGCCCACATATTAGATATTAATTCGAGAGCATACCGAGATAACTGATGAAATTTTAAGGTATACTCCTTGACTCTCATCCTTTCTTACTTTAAGTTAACGAATTCCTATACTTTATCTTCCCTAAATATCTGAGAAAAGAAGTAGTCCAAAAATGCAGTAGAGAAATCATACCACACGTTAGAACTAGCACCCTTACCCCTTGACTGTTCCCACACTTCGTACTACTGGTATGCCACATCTTTTAATTGGTCGGATAAAAACTCAACACTATCAACTTCCGAAGCATACATAACTTAGAAGATCTTTTCCATATAATCAATAAAGCTTTGTGTATCTTTCTCAACCTTTGTACTAGTAAACATCGAAGGATGAAACCTAAGAATTAGTAACCTCTTCAAAAGGCGACTGAGTATGAGTGTCGCCTTCAAGAGCAGGGTTAGTGGGGATATATAGAACCCCATGAGGACAGTCAGATGAAGCAATCCTTGACTGAGTCTGGACCCCAAAAGTTAGATGAGCTCTATCCATATTATCCTCAAAAGACTAAAGATTTTGCATGAATATCAGATCTCCTTGGAGGCATAATCTAAATATAAGCAAACAAAAACCAAAAGAATCCAAGACCTTAGACTTTATAACTCAAAAGTAAGACAAAAGGAAAGGGAAACATTCTTAAATGTCTCATAGTCTCTATCTTATGAGTATGGTGTGATAAATATACATAAAAGAGACTCTACTTCATACAACTTTGTAGAAACCCAATTGACCATGAACCTACGTTCTAATATCAACTTTTTCACATCCTGAATAAAGGTTTTGCTATGAAATGTAACTCAAGTCCCATGTGGACCATAAATCACCCCTCTACCTAACCTAAAAAATATATCAATCACAAGTATCAAATGAATTCTGACTATATAACAGAATATGTGTAATAAGAGTAATAATTTCTTATGAACTATCTAAAGCATTCACCACCACAATGCACTAAAACAACACACCTAAGTCCACAGTAATCCACAAAGCCTCCACAATCCAAAACCAATATAATTTAGGGACATACCCCCAACAATAGCCAAAATCCAAATCTAACAAAGTTTATGACATAGATTTAATAGACTATGAAATGAATGCTTTCAAAACTATGGAGGCTCACCACTTTAATGTTAACTCACTAGCCACTCAAACACATAGACAATATGTAGATAAACAAGAATAAGCTCTGGTCCCCTGTATTGCATGGGGATATAATGTCTAGAGATGGTTACCAGTGTGTGCGCTAACATGTAATTCAGGGATATAGGAATAAAATAATACCATCTTTAAAACCAAGTGAAATCATCATATACAATCATATTTGTACATATATATATATATATATATATCTGTATCATGCCATGATAGGAAATAAGTTTTAGCATAATCTTTGAAAATATTAACTTGCATTGTGTAGCATAACCATCATAAAATAAGGCACTCATGGTATATATAGGTCTAGCTCTTCCTTAGATGGAAGGGACCTAGTTTGTGTAGCCGCATGAACTAGAGAATATCCATATCTGTATATACAATACTGGGGACTCGAACTCCCGACATAATCAAGGAGAGATAAAACTCATGTAATAATATAGTAGACTCAAACCTCCTATTCATATATCATTTTAGGGATTCAAACCTCCCGATCATATAGACACCCAAATAGCTAACGTAATTTCCAATGTTAATCCTTCGGACTCCACTTTCATGGCCCAGCTACACATTATGCTTTAAATCCCAATTAAAATATTCTTTACACATTCAAAAAACCATTAGCAAAATTACTTACCAAAGTCATCTTGTTGGTATCTTCATACCAACCCCACTTGCAAACGTACAAGATGCAATAACTATTGTCATCCAACATTTGGGATTAAAATTCATGGGCTATATAAATACCTTAATTAAATTAAAAATTTAGGGAATCAAACCCATATAGCTAATTAAACCACCAAGATTACAATTCAAAATAATTTACAACCCATAAGGTCCTCATGAGACCATTTACCAACCACTTGCATTATTAGGCCCATGCCTTAGTTCAAATCATTATTTAATTCAATTTCTGGTCATTGAGATCCACACAAAAACATTCATCCTTCATTAACATTCTTATACCAAGCATCAATTCAAACCATAATTCATCATATGAAAAGATCCTTCTCATAGACATTTTCACAAGTAAGTTGAGGACATACTATTATTCAAGTCTAAAACATCAATTTAGGGTTAATCAAGACCACTTAGATTAAATAATATTTTTCACACATCCACAAGTGCAAAATCATTATTAAATCATGCATAAATACAAGTTAAGATATGAGAGAACACTACTAAACAATAAGCATTCAAACCCTCAACCATCAATTTTAAAATCATCATTTATGATTTAAGAACAATGTTTAAAGCACTTGATTCTTATGAACTAAAAATAAAGGAAGAGTTGCATTCCTAAATTACAAAGATTCATTGGATGATTTTGATCTTGAATCTTCTAGGTAACTACCTTTATAATACCCTAGCTAAATCTCCTTGAGAGGTTTCTAGAGAGTTTATGAGAGTGTTTTGATCTTCCAAAGTGAGGAATGAGGGACCATATAGTGTTAAAAGATGTGGGATCTTAAGGGATTATTGTGGGAGATATCTAAAATACCCCTAGCTAAAAAGTTATAAAAGACTCAAAAGAGGGTAAGATTGGACCCCTCCACTTATACCCTATCATATGAATCGTACCTTCCACTCATTCTTTGATTATACTATTGGAAACCATACTCTGTCCAACATATGACTCATTAGCGTGACTAGTACCCTACCATATGACAAGTACCTATTCAAATCCTACCCTAAGTAGAATATCAATGCTAGACACTGAACAACATATAGTTTTGCACTATAATTTTTGTATTATGATAATATGAGTTACATGATGCCTTCTCATACCAAGATTAGAACATAGCTGATGTGGCACTGACCATCAAATTAATATGGTCCTTGACTTGTTCCCTTACCATATGAGTAGTATGGTGAGTTGTATGATGCACAGAATATCCAAGACTCAAGAAATTTTCCAAAAACCAAAGTTGGGGGTTTTTCATTATTTGTATTGGTTTGATTTGGCTTTGTATTAATGGAATTACTTTATTTTTATCCATGAGTTACATGCTAGTATTCACCCTACTTACCATCTTCAGGTGCTGATCTCTACACAATGTAGGAACTAGCCTTACTGTCACTCCTCGTACTCAGTGACCTATGATTTAGAGATAGCATTTGAGTCAGAGTGATGTTGTGAGTTTTAATACACTAGAAAACTCTATTTCATGCTATTGACTTATTTATGTCTTTATTATTTCCTTTGCTTTTTTTTGCCTATGGTCATTTCATAATGGGATATTATTTGGTTTTGATTAGAGGCTTTGTAGACTACTATGGGCATGGGCGATGTCAGTATTAGTATTACTATTTGTATTGGTTTTGGCATTGGTATTGGTATTGGTTTGATGTTTGGTTGTGGATTAGGTGTTGATATTAGACTTGCTATCATGTCTTTAAATTAATATTATTTTATCTTGTTATATGTTTGAAATTTATCTGACATACGGTGATGGGTGATCAATGGTTTAGGTATTGGGGGTGGTCTCTAATCCTGGTTGGGCTTGAGATACCCAACAAGGTCAAGATCTAGTTTGGGTTATGTAAGATTGGTATCATAGCCCTAGATTTATGGTTAATTAGCTATACACAAAGTTATGTCAAGTAGAGTCACTTTTAAGGGTGTGTAGCATGCCATACTCATAATGCAGAGTCTGCGAGGCATTTAGGAATGCTTATATTTCTTGATTTATGTTTTTGGGTTGTAAAGTCTAAGATCTTGGATCTCTCTAATTCCTATATGTTCACCTTTTAGATTATACCTCAGAGAAGATCTTATGATCATGGGAACCCTTCTATCCTAATAGAGGATAATGAAAATAGTTCGTATCCTACCGTATTAAATTCGACTAGGTCTAGGTCCACTATCTCTAATGCTACTAATAGAGTTTCACTAGTTCCTTCTATTCCTCCTCAGACACCTCAAGCTGACGTGTCTAATGTTGAGTTTTGCCAGTTGATCCATTTGCTCACTCAGTTAGTCGCCTCTCAGACTGTGTGTGTGGATTCTATTGCTCTTTTATCTTAGGACATAAGATTTTACCAATTTATGAGGTTGATTCCTTTCATTTTAATAGTTATGAATATTGAGACGGATCCTCAAGTCTTCATAGATAAAATAGAAATGAATTTTAGGTAATGTATGTTACTGTGTTGGAATGTGTGGATTTTGCAGCCTATTAGTTGAAGGATGTAGCACAACAGTGGTATGAAGAGTGGCAGCAACTCAGAAGTCTGGATGTTGAGTCCATCTTGTGAGAGAACTTTTATTGAGCTTTTCTTGATCATTTCTTTCCTCAATAATAGAGGGAGGCTAAGGTGGATGTGTTTGTTAACCTTAATCAAAGCAAGATGTTAGTCAAGGAGTATGTCTTGAAGTTTCAATAGTTATCTCGATATGCTCTGGAGTTAGTATTTAGCATGAGACCTACAATGAGAAAGTTTACTTTTGGGTTGTCCAGAGAATTGATTTTGGAGAGTAAGGTTGCCTTGTTGAACAAGTACATGGATATTACCAGACTAGTTATCTATCTATATGGAATAATTGTAGAAAGAAAAGAGAAAGCATATTGAAATTGGGGAAAGTCAAAGTAAGAAATTCTGGCATTCAAATCTATGAGAAGGTCAACAATAGAGCAATAGGGATGGTAAGAAGTGGTCCAAAAGAAGTGGGGTAATTATGGTTCCTACTTGATAGAGAGTGCTCCCTACCCATAGTCGTCTGGTGATATGTGTTTTTAGGGTGGCAATGGTTCTATATAACAAGGTTCCCAATCTCAAGCTAGTGGGGCCTAATCAGCTCCATTATATCCTCTATACAGGTTTGTGCTCGATTTTATTAGGATTTCTGTGATGACAAAAGGGACAAGTGCTTTAAATAGGGTCATCCAAGGCATATGCTTAGAAACTATCCCATTGGAAAGGTTTTTTCTAGGTTAAACAAGGTTCCAATTGTCTCTTAATTAGCTCATGTACAAAAGGGTGCACCATCTAGCTCTGACACTAGTCAGAATTGACTCTACGCTCTCACAACTTGTTAGGATTTTGAGGCATCGCCTAATGTCATCACTGGTATAATGTAACTCTTTTCCCATGATGTATACAATTTACTTGACCCATGGTCCACTCTATCTTATATGACCTAATTTATGGCTGTGTATTTTGGTTTTGGTCCCGAGTGTATTTTGGCCCCTTTTTTATTTCTACCCTGGTGGGTGACTTTATGGTTGCTAGGAGTGTCTATAAAGGTTTAGTATCTATAGGTGGTCAGGATACTTTGGTAGATCTATTTGAGTAGACATAGTTGATTTCGATGTCATATTTAGGATGGATTGGCTACACTCAAGCTATGCCTCTTTAGATTGTTGGACCCGTAAGGTCATCTTTAAATTTACTAATAAACTGTTGATTGAGTGGGAAGGTGGTTTTTTAGTGCCTAACGAGAGGTTCATAACATATCTTAGATCCCAAAAGTTGATTTCTAATAGATGTCTTTATCATTTTGTCCGGATTAAAGATTCTAACTTGGAGTGTCCTTTCTTATATTTTGTCCTAATGGTAAATAAATTTATTAAGTATTCCGTGATAACCTTACTTGTGTCCCTCCCTATAGAGACATTGATTTTAGGATTAATCATATTCCAGACGCTCGTCCAATCTCTATTCCCCCATACATAATGACTCCAATTAAGTTAAAAGTGTTTAAAAAGCAAATGAAGGATCATTTACAATAGGGTTTCATTTGTCCTAGGGTATCCCCATGGGGTACACTAGTGTTTTTTGTGCACAACACCAAAATTGGTTGTATGCACTTCAGTCCTGAAAGGATAAAAAAATCTATCCTAATCTAGTTACGGGTACGTTACATGTTTTTCATCTTCATGTGTATGTTTTACTAGTCCCCGGAGCCTTACTTTTTTTATAACCCCCTATATAGCTGCTAATTTCGGTGTCACCCTAAAAATATTAGTAGAGCCCTTCTTAGTGTCTGCCGTAGTGGGTAAAGCAATCATAGCCAGATGGGTACACAGAAATTGCCTCGTTATAGTATTTCAAAAATTCAAGTCAGTTGATCTAGTGGAGTTAGAGATGACTGATTTTGATATCATTCTCGGCATGGATTGGCTACACTCGTGATTTTATTTAGTTTACTATAGAAATAGGGTCGTTTAGCTTCAATTTCCCAATGAACCAGTTATTGAATGGAGGGGTAGTACCTCAGTGCTTAGGGGTCAAATTGTTTCATATCTTAGGGAAAGAAAAATAATATCTAACGGATGCATGTACCATCTTGTTTGAGTCAAAACTCTAATACTGCAACTCTCAATCTTGAGTCATTTTCAGTACAAAGGGAATTTCTAGATGTTTTCCCTAAAGGTCATCCCAAAGTTCCTCCTGAAATTTAAATTGACTTTGAAATAGATGTCCTTTTAGATACCCAGCCTATCTCCATTTTGCACTATATAATGGCTCCAGCTAAGCTAAAAGAGTTAAAAGGATCGTTGAAATATCTCTTAGATAAAGGATTCATCAGGCCCAGTGTTTCCTCAGGGAGCGCTCCTGTCTTTTTTGTGTGTAAGAAAAATGATTCTCTTAGAATGTGCATAAATTATCATTAATTAAACAAGGTCACAATCAAGAATAAATATCCACACCCCAGGATTGATGACTTTTTCGAACAACTTCAATGTGCTAGTTATTTCTCTAAGATAGACCTCAAATCCAGCTATCATCATCTCAGAGTCAGGTAATGTGACATTCTGAACACAGCCTTTGGAACTTGATATATTCACTTTGAATTCCTAGTTATGTCTTCGAGACTAACAACTTCCCCATCATCTTTCATAGACTTGATAAACAGAGTGTTCAAACAGCACTTGGATATGTTCGTCATTGTCTATATTGTTGATATTCTCATCGACTCATGTAGTGAAAATGATCATGCAGACCATCTCAAAATTATATTGTAGAATCTAAGAGCCCATCAATTGTTCGCCATATTTAGTAAGTGCAAGTTTTGGCTAAGATCAATACCTTTCCTTATCCATATTATTTTTGGTGATAGCATTAGAGTTGACCCTCAAAAGACCAAAGTAGAGAGAAACTGGCCTAGGCCTATCTCTCCATCAGATATAAGGAGTTTTTTTAGTTTGGATGACTACTACCGATGGTTGTTGAAGGCTTTTCATCTATTGCGTCCCCCATGTCTTAATTGACTCATAAGAAGGTTAGGTTTTAGTGGTCAAATTCTTATGAGAGGAGTTTTTAAGATTTGAAGAATCAACTTACCTTAGCCCTAGTCTTGACTTTATCTGATGGTTCATATGGGTTTAATGTTTACCGTGATGCTTCCAGAGTTAGTCTTGGTTATATATTGATGCATAGAGGTAAGTTCATAGCCTATGTCTCTAGACAACTTAAGCCTCATGAATAGAATTAACCTGCCTATGATCTTGATTTGGCAGCTATTATTTTGACGTGAAAATTTGTAAGCATTATATTTAAGGAGTTCATGTTGATGTGTTCACGGATCACAAAAGTTTATAGTATGTATTTTCGTAGAAAGATTTAAATCATCATCAGAGAAGGTGGCTTGAGTTGTTAAAAGATTATGATATGAGTGTGTTGTATCATCCGAGCAAGGCCAATGTAGTGGCAGATATCCTTAGTAGATTGTCTATGGGTTGTGTTGCTCATGTTGAGAATGATAAGAGAAAGTTAGTAAGAGATGTTCATCAACTCGCTAGATTAGGTGTGAGGTTGGTTGATTCAGCTGAGGGTAGTATATGGGTTTAGAATGGTTTAAAATCTTCTTTGGTTGCCAAAATAAAAGAAAAGAAAGAGGGCGATTCCAGATTGGTTAAGTTGGAATAAATTACACTGATACAACTTATCTCCAAATACAACATTGATACTAGTTTATTACATAAGAGTGAGGTAAGTAGTACTCCAAATGTCAGGAGCTCACTTTAAGTCTCTGAACCATGCTTGCTCCGCATACACATACATCATGTCAATAACCCCTACTTTGATCTGCAGGCTAGAAAAGTATAGTATGAGCACCAAACAAATGGTACTCAGTAGGAAACTACTAACTGAGCTCCAAAGATAAAGGAGATATATATAACATATAAACAGAATGGAAAATTCACTAAGTGCTCAACAACCACATGAAATATCTAATGATATAGTAAGGATAATCTATCCTATTTATGTCCAAGAGTCTAAAATAATAAGGCTACAAAAGTATCAAGGATGAACAATCCCTATTTCATCCATACTTAGAAATCTCAACAGTGTACTGTATATCCCTGACCAATATATGAATGAAGGATTAAAAAAGATCATATAGCTATATACAAGGCTAAGGAATGAATATACAATATGAACAAAGGAAGGAAGAGATATACGATAATACCATAGCTACATAATTGGATATACACATTTATAAATATAAAATCAACCCAAAGTACAACCTAGATCATCATATCTTTATTTAAGGCCTTACTATAATACTATCAGGACTTAGTACTAACAATTTCGATTTTCTAATCCATTTAGTCCCATCATGAATTAATCATGCATAGAAATGAAATCATAAGCTAGGAGATGCCAGAATCATACTTCAAATCTCGATACCGAATCAATGACCTATTTGTCACAAGCTAGAAATAATAATGATAATAACAATGGCAATAACAATATCAATAATAGCATGAGTAACCAGCTATTTGGGCAACAAAATACCTAGAAAAACCTATCCGTGCCCCCACCACCCCAGGCTCAAAAGTTTCAATTAGCATACAATATCACAAGGCATAGTTATCACCCATATCTATGCAACCCTCCTATATGAGTTGATAGATATAGGTGCATATTGGTGATAGGTGATGCACATGTAAGTATGAATATAACTGAATCCATAATATCAATATACCAACATCATAACTATTATTATCATAACCATCATCATCATAACCATCATTATCATAATCCTCCTCTGGACTTGCCAGGTATATATATATAAATTACATACAAAGGGCTAGCCAGACTCGAACCAGTAGATGTACACATAGGCACATCAACATAATCATCCTCTGGCCTTTTTGGGTATCAATATCATTATCTTAACATCCTCCAGTCTTGTTGGGTATCATCATATCATCAAAATATCCTCCATCCCTGTCGGGTATCATCACATCATCATCATATCCTCTGGACTTGTCAGGTATCATCACATCATCATCATATCCTCTAGCCTTATCAGGTATCATCACATCATCATAATATCCTCCGGCCTTACCGGGTATCATCACATCATAATCATATCCTCCGGCATTGCTGGGTATCATTATATCATTATAATATCTAAATCATTGTCAATAATATAGAGTGATCCTCATGAGGGCTAAAATAAAGTGTAAGCTCCGCGAGCGCTAAAGTAAAGGACAAGTCCCATGAAGGCTAAAGTAAATAGACATGAAAAGAGAACAAGGTAAAGTGTATTTCCATAATTCATCATTTATCATCAATATCATATTATCAATAGGAAAATATACATAACGTGAATATTATAACTCTCATTGAGTTATACCTGGAATTTATATTATCAATTCAACATCTTGCTCCATCCCATAATGTAGAGATGTACATCTGGATATGATAGGTCCATGGGCTCTAGCTATGGCTAAAAGAGTGTTAATCTACAAGTTTATTGGATAGTGTAAACTTTGGGACTAAATCATTATAAAAGCGTACAAAGGATTTGAATCTCTCACAGCCGGAGTAATTAGTAATATCAAATCATAGACCAAAACTTATCTCAGTCAATTCTTTAATACATCATTATTAACCTCTTTCACATATAAACTATTCATTAAAACAGATATTTATTATCATGAAGAAATCCATTATTAAGGTAGAAAGTGGGATTAACCCTTATTTAGTGACAATAATAATAATATTATAATCTTACTAGAATTGTATCAATAATTGATGCAAGGATCCTGAATGTACCAGATTCATTGCATGCCATCACCAGTATTCGTACAATGGAACCATAAGTATTAACATATTAATAAACTACAATCACATCCTTTATAAGGACAGACATCTCCTAGATGGTTAACTCATATCATAACATGACCTTGGGCCTAATAATATGTCTGAAATAATTATGGCATCATAATCCCAGCCTTTGGCCTACATACATATACGGAACCCATATCCAAATAATATTTGTAAATCATCTCATTTTAAAAAGGTCATAACATATTTATGAGGCGCAATATCTCTACATGCCATAAGGCATATCTATAATCATCTCACTTATATGAGGCATCTCGCATCTAGGAGGCATAATACATCAATAGGTGTCTCAACTTTAGGAGTCATAACGCATCAATAAAGCGTTACTCATAACTATGAGGAATATCATCTCTATAGGCTAATTATCATATGTAAGAGGAAATAAAATCTCTAAAGGTAATAAATCATAACCCAAAAGTCATTACAATTCACCAGGACATGAAGTAAACTTATTCTAAAGGCTCAATAGTCTCAACTAGGCCTAACATCCAAAACTAAGTCCACAAGGGTTAACACACGTCTTAGCCTAAGGTGGGTATGAGGAACCACTACAAACCCTTAATTTTCCATACATAGGAAATATATACGCCCAAAATAGGCTAAGGTATCTAGTTCAACTTGTAGATGTCAAGTAAACCATAATCAACCTAAGATGGGAACTTTGTCTAAAAACAAAGGAATTAAGTCAACTCTAATCAAATTATGATTTCAAGATCACTAGACTAGACCAACTAAGGCTAATTATACTAACCATAATTCCAACAAAAAAACCATATTCCCAAACCTAGCATCATATCGTATCCATGTTGTAATTTAGATCAACCCAGGAAGAAGGCAAGAGGATTCAAAAAGGGTATTATGCATTTCAACTTACGGGCCAAAACTCTCATCTAATCCACAAACTATAATATTAAATACTAAGTCATTCTACCCATAATCAAAGTTAACATTCACATTCACACGGAATATATAACATGCATCATCTAACTAAGAAGAGTAGATAGAAGCTAACCTCAAAACTGGATCATAAATCCTTAAATAATTCACCAAATGCTCATCTTTATTATATAATCCCAAATGCCATCACACTATCAAAATAATAATTTACTCATCAATACGAGAATGATGATACCCATATTACACCATTGTGATTCGAGTCTAGAAAGGATACTAAAAACCCCAAGTAGATCCCACTTATAAAAATCATATTTTTGAGGTCAACCAAACGTGATATCAAGATAATGGAATCAAAACCCTCAATAATGGTTGAAACCCAAGCAATGTTTGGGCTAAAATTAAGCCCTAAAAGGTTTTAGGGTTTTAGGTCAAAAACAAGAGATTCAAGCATGAAATTGAAGGATTCTTACTTTAAAACCAAACATATTTGTGATAAAAGATGTTAATCAAGCTCCCAAGTCACCCCAAAGACTCAATTTTAAGTTATCACATACATTTCGAGTTTCTAGGTCTCAACAAATGGCCAAAACATGGCCTAAAGGGACCTTTTATACCCATACCAGGTATGGAGATGTTGCTATCGCAATCTAGAGATGACAATCGCACTAGAGAGATCACAATAACCTTATAGCGGTCGCAGTATCCCCCCTATGCACCAAATATCAATAAAGTTAAAATTTTGTTTTTGACCCTCAAAACTCATTCCAAACCCCATGAATATGATCTAATAGTGAAATTTGAGTGTAAACCAAATTTCAGATCCAATGGATTTGAACTTTCGCATATTTATATGTCCAATCATCAATATTCACCTTTATTTGGACTTGTTCTGTGAACTTCTTTGAACTCTATTATTTGAAGATTACTACTTGGTATGATTAATTATCTATTTTTTATGTTGAATTCAAACATGAGTGGCTAAACACACTAGTTCTGGGGTTGAGGACTAGAATATGATTACTTTTTAATTTTGTTTATCGTAGTTATTGTTGGATTATCATATGGGTTGTTCGTACTTTATTGTGCTTATTATTTTGATGATTGGCCACCATTAGAATAAATTGATAATCCTATGTGAATCTGGGAGGAGATCCATAGGATATAATGAATACATTAAGGAGCAAGATTCTCATCCTTTTATAAAATAAGGGATTTGAATTAGCATCTCGGATAGGGATATACCTAGAAGCCTTGTTTGGTTCACTTGTAGGAAGATAGCTTAATTTTACCTAAATGGATTATTGCATCCCCGCAATATAATATAGTTGCAATGTTCAGATAATGTAGAAGATTAAAGGATGGGACACCATGATCATACTATAAACCCTTTGAATCAATAACCTGATAATCAACTAGACTACGATAGGAATAAAAATCTGTAAGATTGTTAAAAGTGCCTCAACCCTAGAATTCTCATCATTATTGTTTACAATCTCTGGTTACTTTGCCATTATCACAAATTATTATTTCTTATTTATTTACAGTTTTATTCAAAAATTCACCATTATCTTGATACTTTAAGTTTTTGGCACCATTTCCAGGGACTAGTATAATTAGTAAGTTGCTAAGTTTTTTTTTTTGATAGTAAGTTTTAAGTATTAACGACTTGATCTTAGTGACTGACTTTTCATAGAACTAGCTAAATATAGGACTGGAGAGTGATAGAGAGTTGGTAGATCCTTAGATGAATCCATAAGTGATATTTCAATAGAGGTGAAGAGCTTAGTATCCAATTTCATAGGTTTAAATGGCTGAACAAAGATATCATAATCTTGTTGATCCAATTGATCCAGTTTATCCAAATGCCAAACGTGTTCCAACTCTGGTTGTTCTAATTAATCCTATACAAGCAGCTTCTAAACCTTTTCGTGAAGTGGCAGTTCCACTCATAAACCATGCTACTAATAGAATTCGTAAGCTAGAGACTGGTGGTAGATTTGAATTAAAGAAAAATATGATTTAGTTGCCGAATTCGGTTGCGTAATTTGCTGGATTTTCACATGAAGACCCACATCAACACATACAAACCTTCCTGGAAATTAAAGATTCCTACATTCCTACAGGAGTGTCTTCTGATTATGTCAGACTGACTCTTTTCCCCATTTTTTAATTAGGGAAGCAAAAAGGTGGTTACAGACTAAACCACCACTCTCTATCATTTCCTGGGATGATCTGGGTTAAAAAATCCCTATTAGATTCTTTCCATTAGGTAAGACAACATGTTTAAGAAGTGAGATTCTGAGCTTAAGGCAGAAAGAATGAGAAAATATTTACCAAGCTTGGGAAAGATTCAAGGGCATTCTCATAAATTGTCCTCATCACCATTAATCAAATGATGTATTGGTTCACACATTCATAGAGGGTCTTGATCCAAACACAAAGATTCTCTTGGATTAAGAAGCGTGTGGGAAAGCTCTTGAGAAGTCTTATGATGAATTGTATACACTGCTGAATTGAATTTTACAAGGGAACCCCGAATGGCATGCTGACTTAAGAAGTGCTCCTAAAAAGGTTACAGTGTGTTATAGGTAGATCAGTTCACTGCTTTATCAGCTCAGCGTACTGTACTACAGAATTAGATAACTAATCAGTTCAACAGTATGAAGTTGGGGGATACACAACCAGCAGCAACAACTAATATGGTTCAATAGGTAAATGCATGGTATGAGATTTGTGGAAGTAGTTAGCATATAATGGATGCTTGTGTGGTTAATATAGATTCAATAAATTATGTAGGGAATGCTAATCATCAAGGACAGTAAAGTTACAGTAACACTTACAATCTAAATAAAAGGAATCATCCAAATTTCTTATGGGGTGGAAATCAGGCACAAAGCAATAATCAGTATAAGGGGCCAATGCAATAGAATCAACAGCAAGTTTAAGATAATTAGCCAACCATTCAAACAAGCAATTTAGAGAAGATTATGAAGGAACTTTTAGCTTCTAAAGCACAGTTAGTTGTAGTTATGAAGAATCAATAGTTGATTACAAAGAATTTGGAGCTGCAAATTAGTCAGATTGCGGAAGAGCAAAATACTACACCTCAAGGAGGCTTACCTAGTGATATAGAGAAAAATCCAAAAAAGGTAAATACAATCATAACGAGGAGTGGTTTGCAATTAAAGGAGGCATAACCTGAGCATGTGAGTCCTACAAATACTGATGATGAATCTAAAATGAATAATGATAAAGTGGTAATAAAATAAGCTAAGAGTAATGATACTAAAGAGGAGAAGAAGAATCTGCCTTTAACCTTCTCTCAAAGGCTTCAAAAGCACCAAGACGAAACCAGGTATAAGAATTTTTTAGAGCTTTTGAAGCAGGTATATATTAATCTCCCCCTTGTATGTATTTTGCAGAGTGTGCCGAAGTATGCAAAGTATGTGAAGGACATAATGGCAAACAAGAATTGTTTGATAGAGTATACTACTATAGCACTTACAGATGAGTGCATATCTAAGATACAAAACAAATTTCCCATAAAGCTAAAAGATTACTTTGCAGATCACTATTAGGCAGACCGTTAGCGCTTGTGGTTTAAGTTACTTAGGGGTGAGCATTAATCTTATGCCTACATCTTGATTCTAAAAGATAGGTCTTGGAATTCCTAAACTAATGACCATTATTTTGCAGTTGGCTGATAGGTCACTTGCTAGGCTTGGCGGAATTATTGAAGATGTATTGATGCAAGTGGAAGCACTGATTTTTCCAGTAGACTTTGTTATTCTTGATTTTGAAGATGACCCGGTTGTTCCATTTATTTTGGGACATCCATTGTTAGCAACAGATCAATCACTTATTGATGTAGCTGCAGAAAAGATGACTATGAGAGCGCATGACAAAGTGGAAGTTTTTGATGTATACAAGGCACTAAAGTTGCCTACTATATATGAATAATTATCTTCTATATTAGTTATAGACCTTAAGTCAGAGCTCAGGCTATTATTGTCCAATGATCTATTAGAGTGAGCTTTGATGGGTCATCATCTTTATGGTGATGTAGAGTGTAACACCCCAAAAATCTGTCTCGACATGTCACACGGTGCTTAGGACTACAAGTGATCCCAAGCTAACCCATGAACTGGCATACTGATAAAGAACTGATAAAATATGTATAAAATAACTGACTTTACTATGCGGAAACATAATAATGATGGAATCTATGAAACTATAATACTGATACAATTTTACATTTTGATAAAGTCTGAAAAGAAAGACTAAAATTACAAGACAGACTCTAACTAACATCTGTAAAGCCTCTACTACACTGACTATAGATAGCTGGGGTGTGACTTCAATTATCACTAATCAATACTTAAGAGTAAGAAAGTAAAGTACATAAATAATATCTAACTTAAGTCCCCGAAGTAGGAGAACTCATTATCTGCTAGCTGGAATCTATAAACTGTTTGAATATGGTATACGTGCTACAAATCGTACCTATATTATGAGACAATGTAGAACAAAGAAATATATGTGGATCAGTACTTTGAGGATGTACTGAGTATATGGGGTGAATGCATGAGTAAAACACAATATCAATTATCATAATTTGTAAAAAAAAAAAACAATGCATTGTAATTGTAAATGACTCACGTAAGTTGGAGTTTCTACAACAATAACAAAAACAACAGACCTAGTATATTCCCACAAAGTGAGGTCTGGGGAGGGTAAAATATATATGCAGTCCATACCACTACCTTCGAAGAGGTAGAGATGTTGTTTTTGATAGACCCCTGCCTCAAGAATGAGAATAGTATACCAAGGCCGTAATGAAACAAGAGACATGGTGGATAACATAAACAAAAATACAAGATAAGAAATAATAATAATAAATATCAAAGAATTTCAGAATAAGAGAAAATACGAGTAATACGCAATAAATATAAGAAAATGGATACTCACCCAGTAGTGAAATACTCTTACAATACCTGTGATACCCACCACACCCAAACTCTCCTAACCCCTAGCCACAACCTACATACTTATACTAGGCCTGTACCCTAATCTGCGACCTCCACACCTTTCTATCTAGGGTCATGTCCTTAGTAAGCTGAAGCTGCTCCATGTCATGCCTAATTATCTCCCTCCAATATTTCTTTGGCTTACCTCTACTCCTTCTAAATCCATCCAAAGCTAGCCTCTTACACCTCCGAACAGGGGCATCCATGCTCCTTCTCATCACATGTGCAAACTATCTCAACCTATCTTCTCGCATCTTGTCCTCCACCAAAGCCACTCCCTCCTTCTCCCAGATAATCTCATTCCTAACTTTATCCCCTCAAGTAATACCTCACATTCAACACAACATTCTTATTTCCATCACCATCAATCTTTGGATTAGGGATTTCTTGATTGGCCAACACTCTGCTCCATACAGCATGGCCGGACGGACTGCCACTGTGTAGAATTTGCCTTTAAGCTTAAGGTCACCTTCTTATCACAGAGCACTCCTTAGGCGAGCTTCCACTTCATCCAACCAGCTCTAATACATTTAGAGACATCCTCATCAATCTCGTCATTCCCCTAAATCATAGACCTAAGATATTTAAAACTATCCTTCTTACAAACATCCTGAGATTCCAACCTTTCCACCACACCATCCTCCTAACTCAAGCCACTAAAATTGTATTCTAAATACTCAACCTGAACCCTTTAGATTCAAGCGTTTTCCTCTAAACCTCCAATTTTTTATTCACCTTCCCCCCCTCCCCCGCGACTCATCAATCAATACTATATCATCCATAAATAACATACACCATGGAACCTCACCTTGAATACTCTACATCAACACATCCATCACCAATGTAAATAGGAACGAGCTTAGGGTCGAACCCTGGTGCAAACATATCTTGACTAGAAAATGCCCTGAGTCTCTTCTCGCCGTTCTTAACCAAGTCTTCCCTCCATCGTACATGTCCTTAATGGCTCTAATGTACATAACCAAAACTCCTTTCATATCCAAGCATCTCTAAAGAACCTCATTAGGGACTTTTATTATATGTCTTCTCCAGATCGATGAACAATATATGCGAATGTCTCTTCCTTTCCCTATACTGCTCCACCAATCTTCCCACCATGTGGATTCCTCTGTCATCAAGTGACCAGGCATAAAAGCAAATTGATTCTCTGAAATGGGCATGACCATCCTCAATCTCCGCTCAACCACCCTCTCCCAAATCTTTATAGTGTGACTCAACAGCTTAATACCCTGATAGTTGTTTCAACTCTAAATGTCACCCTTGTTCTTATATAATGAAATCATCTTACTCCATATCCAAGCCTCAGGCTTTCTTGCAATCTTGAAAATGGCATTGAAAAATTTAGTCAACTACCTTAAACCTACCCCTAGTATACTTCCAAAAATCCACCAAAATTTCATCAGGCCCCATCGCCCTACCCCTCCGCATCCTATGAATAACCTCTCTGACCTCTCTAACCTTAAAAAGTCTATAATAACTAAAGTCATGGCTTACCTCTGAGCTCTCTAAATCCTCTAAGATAATACCTCTGTCCCCCTCCTCATTTAAAAGTCTATGAAAATACTCGTACTATCTCTTCTTAATGTAAACATCCTCTATAAAAAATCTTCCATCCTTCCCCTTAATTCACTTCACTTGAGCCTATACAACCCTTTTTCCCCATCTTTCTTTCCTTGCTACTTTGTATTTCACCTGTCTCTCCTCTTCATCCTTACTCTCAATCAACTTAACATATGTCCCCTTCTTAATCTCCACTTTCTTCTTAATTTCTTTATTCCACCATCAGTCCCACTTATGTCATCCTGTCCGACCCCTCCAAACCCCCAACACCTCTCTAGCCGTCTCCCTAATATAGATGGTTGTCTTATCCCATATAATATCTACTTCCCCCATACACCTATACTCATATTCCTGCTACCTTCTCCCCTATCTCCAGCACACTAACTGCGTTAAGCCATCCCACTTAATTTTAGGTCGACCCTCTCTGGCCCTACTCTTTTAGCTCTTCTTGATACTTAAATCCATCACCAGAAGTCTATTCTAGGTCAAAAGATGCTCTCTCAAAATGACTTTACAATCCTTAAAAAGAACCTTATCCCCCTTTCTAAGCAACAGAAAGTTAATCTAAGTCTTGGATACTGTGCTTCGAAAGGTAATCGATGATCCTCCTTCTTCGAAAAGGTTGAATTCAAAACCACCAGCTCAAAGGCCCTCATAAAATCCAACAGAGTAACCCCCTCACCATTCTATCGCCGAAACCAAAGCCTCTATGAACATTATCATAACCACCTAGAAAAGCCCTAATTTGCACATTGAAGTCCCCCGCTATGACAATTTTTTTTGATCTAGGAATGCTTCTCACCACCTCATCCAAAGTCTCCTAAAAAAAGCTTTCACCTCCTCATCCAAGCCTACCTACGATGCATAAATGGTACACACATGCAATGTAAACGCCTTAATGACCAACTTAATCATCATCAGCCTATCACTGACCCTTTTGACCTCCACCAACTGCCTTCTTAGCTCCTCATCCATTAAGATGCCCACTACATTGTGATGCCTCTCACTGCCTGAGTACCACAACTTGTACTTGTCCACATCCCTAGCCTTAGACCCTACCCACTTAGTCTCCTGAAAATACACAATATTAATCCTCCTCTTCTTAAGAATCTTCACCAACTCTACAAACTTACCCTAAAGGGTCCCTATGTTTCAAGACCCTACCCTTAACCTATCTCCTCTCTCCTCTCGCCTACCTCTTCCACCCCTCGCCATCCCAGCCTGAACACCCAGCCTAGACCCCATACCCATCCCTATCTTTTTCTCTCTCCTCTTCCAAAACTACCTCAAACCCCAACCCCTTCAGACATGACCCTACTCCATCATTAACCCCCACAGCCACTACACAAAAATCATAACAAAGCCCCAAGCCCCCACAGCCACTACTCAAAAAATATACTAGATCCCCAAACCCCTACAACCACTTCTCAAAAATTATAATAAGGCCCCAAACCGACCAACAGACTGACTGACAAACAAATAAATAAAAAATAATACAACAATATGTAAAAAATAGGCGAATAAAAGATATGCACCAGAATACACTATCCGGCCTATCAGCTAAAACCACTCAACAGTACCCACCAATAAACAAGACAGGTATAACTATAGTCACAAGAACTGACAGCAAAAAAAATAGTAAAAAATAACAAAGACCAATAATATAGGGAAATAATAAAAACAAATAATACAAGAAATAAAACTATAAAGCATAACTAAATAAAAGGGTTTGGATGTCACCGGAGTACTGCATTTTCTTGTTACGACAGTGTTGATATCAAAATAGGTTGCCAGAATAGAGCTGCTAGAAAGGGCCGCCATACTTCATTGGAAAATATCTCCTGAGTGTCTTCTGTTGTTGTTGGAATCTGGTCACCGGTCATCGTCGGACTAACTATTTTAACCTGTTTTGATCGGTGTTGAAGTATCTAAAATACTTAAATCTGAAGCAATAAGAAGCAAATCATACTTTATAAATCTAGTGAGTCATATTATTTAGTTCTAAAATCTGTATTTCTGTTCTATTCTCAAATCATATAGGCTAACTGAAAAAGGGCTCACATTTTATGTCTAAAAACTAAAAGCTGTAATTTTGTAACAGAAATCTTAAGTAAAGTAATATCTAAGTAAGTTTGTGAGCCTTTACACTTAGTTTCTAAAATCTGGAAAATGCTTTGTCTTAGGGAGGTTCTTCTAACCGACATAAAACATGTGAGCATTTATGGAGTCCAATGTCTTTGTCCTCTTAAGGAGGAACATCCTTATGTTGGGGAGAGAAGTCATACTCTTGCTAGGGAGTATAATCTATTTGGGTGATCATATATCTGTCATCCACGTAGAAGTGGAAATAATCTAAATTCTTCGTTGGCACGTAGTCCTAGGGTATAAAACCGTAGTAACGTACCCATCTCGATGCTAAATACTACTCTCAAAATAATATCTATATGCCCATTCTGATAAGAATCCATTTTTAAAATAGTCTAATGGCTTATAATAAAAACCAACTGTAATTCTGTAAAGCAATATCAGTAATCTAAATCTGTAAAGTGGATTTCATATTTATTCTGAGACCAAAAGGTCAAATCTTTATCAATAATCTGAAAAGAATCTAGTCATAAAGTGATGATAGCACAATCAATCTTGAAATAACAATTCTTATTAGGGATTAATGACCCATGCTTCAAACTCATGTAAAAATCATAGCAAAACATCATGCTCAATATGCTTTTTGAAAATACTTCAATAATATCAAAATAACAAAATCAAGAATTTCAATATCATGCTTAAACTAAATTGGGAAAATCTGAAAAATCACATTATATGAAAATAGTCATGCAATTCAACATTCAATCACTTGAAATCTCATAATCTTCAAATAATAAAAATTGGGTATGAACCCTAATTACAAATCATGTGAATTTAACTTAAAAAGATAGTTTTGGGCACAAGGACAAAAAATTGTCCTTGTTCATAGCCCCACATACCTTAATTGATGATCTTAGATAAGAAAGCTTGAATCTCGGATTCCTATGATGCTTTTGAAGATGAGTTCTTAGAGTTAATGAATTAGAAATTCTTAATCTTGATTATCTTGGAGAATTGATGAGGAAAATTGGATTTCTTGGAGAGTAAGTTTGAGCTTTAGGGTTTTCTTTTGAAAGAGAATTGATGTGTAAGTTGGGCTTGAATTTATTTTTGTGTTCTTGAAGAAGAAAACTCAAATTGATGTTCTTGTAAATGTTCTTGACTCATTTTCTAGAACTTGGAATAGAAAGCTTAATTCTTGATTGTTTTCTTGAATAATAGGTGATGGAATGGATGAATATTGAAGAGAATTTATTAGGGTTTGTTCTTGTGAGTAAAGTAGGATAATGGGGGAAAAATAATGCCCCAATGACCTAGGTTGAGGGGGGAAAGACCCCATTTCCCCTCATTAATTTAAAGCAGAAATTCATGACCCGCATCCCAATTTTTCCCTTTGCCGCGATGGTACCCCATCGCAGCAGCTTACTACCTCACACTATAATGGCTGTAACTTTTCGCTCGGGTATCAGTTTTAGGAAAAATTAATATCGTTGGAAATCTAATTCAATTATATCTAATTTGGTGGGTCTTGAGCTAGAAGATTATGCATATATCAAAATTTATACATTTTCAAAGTTGACGTCTGTTGAATTGGACACCAAACTTTGAATGAATCTAATGTTCTTAGCTCCACTTGGTTCTGAGTGACTTCTATAAATATTATTCACCTAATAATAACTTCACATACTTAGGATTAAATTTATGACACAAGAATTCAAATTATAGATCAAGAGTACAGCGGTTACACCTTCACAGCAATGCGATGAAATCGCGTTAAGCTACTGGAAAAGGACGAGTGTGAATTTGCACTCTGGCGCGATGCGGTGCTATCGCATTGCGCCACTGGAAATTGACAATAGGGAATTTGGACCTCCCCTAAATGTGTTAATATCATGGAGGCCCACTGAAATGCGACGATTGCCATTTTGGCATCCACCGCGATGCACCTGCATTACTAAAAATGCTCTAACTTCTTCATCGAGTTTTGAATTTGGGCGAATTTGATATCGATGGAAAGATTATTCAATTTACCACATATTTGAAGGTATAAATATAGAAAATTCCATATGAAATATAGGTTATTCATTTTCGAAGACCACTCTTAACATTCTAGGAATGAATTTTAAGCTAGGAAAAAAGGGGGTGTTACATAGAGGCTCTTGAATTGGTTCAAGTCATGGATTTTGCAGTAATTGATACTAGAGTGGTCCCTTTTGAGCCGTTAAATCGACCTATTACCCATCACCTAAGGCCTCTATTGACAAAGCACTGAAACTAGAACTTAAGGCTCTTCCCCCTTATTTAAATTATGTATTCCTTGGTGACAATGATACTTTGCCTGTGATTTTGTCTTTAGATTTGTCTGATATGCTGGTGAGAGAAACATTGGTAGATTTGAAAATAAGAAAAAAGGCAATTAAATGGCAGATGTTGACACCTAAATTTTGCTCTCCACGACTAAATTTAATCCTGAGTTTCTTTGATTTTTAATAAAATTAAAATATTTATTTCATCCAAATAAAAGATTTTCAAAATATTTTTCATACATGATTTTGTTATTTTAAGTAGCGAGTATATATTATTGTGTTCAGTTATACGCGATTATAGTATTTGATTACGTAAATATTTATTCTATGAAATATTGGATTTTAATTAAGAAATATTGTGAAAATAAATATAATGATTAAAATCTTAATTTTAATATAATTTATCATCAAAATAATTTATTTGGATAAATATGCATTTTATTTTATTAAATCAAGAAGCACAGGATTAAAAGAAGTATTAATTCATATCGAATTTCAATTTAATTTAGCCAATCTATTAGATTTGGCCATAATGGCAATGCAATCCGTCAATTAATTTTTAATTAGATCAAAATTAAATAAATATGGCTAAATTTTAAATCTCAATTGGGATTATATTTTAAATAACCCCAAAATTCCTAAAAACTCTTATAACTTCTACCCAATTCCCACTAAAAAATAATTTCAAATTATACTACATTGTACGATTCCCCCCTAACTTTGTCCTTTTCCAATTTTGAAATTCAAAAATTGTACTATATTGTACTATTCTCCCTGACCTTTTCCTTTTTCCGAATTCCAATTTTCAAATTCAAAAATTGTACTACATTGTACAATCCCCCCCCCCTACCCACATTATCTTCCACCTCACCTTATCTTTAATTTTTAAATTTTAAAAACACCCCTAAAAAATTTTCTCCCACATTGGTAGATTAATAAAATTGGATCCCTATCCTTTCCTATAAATACTACCACTATTTTGGTAGAAAGATCACTTCTCAAAGCCTCAAAGAATTGAAAATCTTTTGAGCAAATAGTCAAAAGTTTTTTAGTGGAAAAAAAGCTTTGAGCATAGAAGAGTTTGTATTTTAATAAAAAAAAATTCCATGAAATATTTGGGCTAATCGAAGTTCTCGAAAGATTGCTTTTCGGTGGTGATCAAGACTCCAAAGAAAGCTTGAAGTCCCATTTTGCTGCCCCAAAAAAAGGTAAACGCACCTTTCCCTTTTTTTTAGTTTTATTATCATTTTTCTTCTTCATCTATTTTCTTCTTCGTAGTTCGTAGTTATAATTTTGTTTGCTGAAATTGTTCGTTGAAGACAGTGTTGAAGGCCATAGAATGTTGTGGTATCGATATTATGATAATTTTCATGTTTATGGTATAAAAATGAGCTAGCAACAGTTGTACATGCCTTTTTGACTTTATTCTTTTACTATTATAGATAATGTTTCAATCTTTTCTTAAAAGATGTACTTATGCTAATTTAAATTCATTGTTGGCGGTTGTGTTTGTTTTTAGCATATAAATTTGTTTTCTTTATGTTGTAAAGAATAGTTAATATTGATTGTTTCTCTTTTTTGACTTTATTCTTTGATTATTATGGATAAAGTTTCAATCTTTGCGTAAAACATGTACTTATGCTTTGTTTAAACTCATCGTTAAAGGATATGTTTGTTTTTAGCAAGTAAAGTTATTTTGCTTATTTTGAAAAGAATAGATAATATTGATTGTTTCTCTTTTTTGACTTTATTCTTCGATTATTATGGATAAATTTTCAATCTTAGCTTAAAAGACGTTCTTATGCTTTATTTAAATTCATCGTTGGCAAATATATTTTTTTTTAGCATGTAAAGTTATTTTCTTTACGTCAAAAAGAATAGTTACTATTGTTTGTTTTGCCTTAATAAAATAGTAATTGTTTAAGTAAAGAACTTTTCATTTGCTTGCTAATTATTTAATGGATTTCAAAATCCTCATATGAGAGATGCAGTGCTAGCTATTTTTCATCCAAGATGTTTATTTATTTTTTTCGCATGTTGACTTGTCAAAATGAAGAGAAAATTTGGGCTTTGTGGCTAAATAGAATTATTTAGTTATTTTTGAGTCATGCATAGTACGATTGTGGAGCGTTATTTCACTTTTAGAAATACTAAACTTTTATTCTAATTTTCTTATTCCCTTTCAGTTGTTATATGTACTCTTTGTGTGTTTAAAGACTTGATTCATGTCTCTCTTTGAGTCATAATGTCAAAAGAGAATCAACGATGTCTTAGAACGAAAAATCATAGGTCGTTACATGTTTTTTCTAAAGTTGGCCATGACTTAGATGTATGAATCTTCATTAATTTCTCCTTAATTGAAATTTGAAGATTCATTTTCTTGAAAAGTTAGCCTTTATTTTCTTTGGCCATATCCTTTCTTGCGTTGTTTGTTCTTGCATTAATACATTGAATATGGTCTTCTTCCTTTTACCTTTATTCATTCTTATATGAACATAAATCATGAGGCATGTAAGTGGGTGTCTTTGCTTTGCATTTTATTTGTTGACTCCCGTTTTTGTGCAAGTGTGCTTAACATTGTCATTCAAAAATTGGTTCTTGATAGTTTCTTTTGCTTTGCAATATGTCACTTTTAGGCCTTGAACGTATATTAATTTCTTTATCTTTTCTTTGCATGCAAAAAATTTCTCGAGTCCAAATGGACTCCTCTCCTCTTGCATTTCATAATGGGCCAATGAGGCTCACCTCTTTGAGTCAAGTTTGAAGTTTAAACCCAAGGTCGACTATATGGCGTGCGGGTGCTAGAAGATAGACGAAGAAGGAAAATGGATCAAAATCCCTTAATGAGGTCACTAAGAGACTTGAAAAGTCTTGATTTTTATTATTGTATTCTTTTTATTTATTCATTTAATCATTACTTATTCATTTACTTGGGGCCTCGAAGCCAAAATTGTAAATTAATACAGGTGAAGCCGATTATGGGCCAAAGGGTCCGAAAAAAAGTTTAGGGCAGGTTATGGGATAAAAGCCCGATATTTAGATTAGTATAGGTGTAGGTGGACCAAAATCGCAATTATACTAAGATAGGGATGATAGATTTGGGCTTACGAGCCTAAGTCTTCTATTTCTCCCCTTTCCTCTTTACGTGCTTATTTTCTATCTTCTTTCCTTAGACTTTGTTAAATTCCCTACTAAGTCGTCAAAATTTACTTAAGTCTTTTTCTAAAACAACTTTCATTTCAAAAAAACAACATCTCTTTTCGAGTTAGTCAAAAGAAAAAATATTTTCAAACAGTTTGGATAACCGCAAGTTAGCGGATACTCTTGGTGCCTTAACAACCTTTCAAGAGAATCAATAGGAATCGCTTACGTATAATCTTCAAATTTAAATAATTTTTCTGTTTTGGATCATTTAAAGAACTTTATAAAGGTTTTCTTAATTTCTTTTCAAATAAATTGAGTGGCGACTCTCAAATGTCAAAATTTTCACAAAACAGAAATGGCCACTCTGCTAAGGATATTTAACTAGGTTCTAACAAAATGTTTGATTTCATTTTTTAATTAACTATTTAATCAGTTGCGTGTTTTTATGTTTTTATTTTTGTGGAATTTAATTATTGCATCTCATAAGAATAATCCCGCATTAATTTATTAAATTATTTTGGGATTTTGTGGATGTCCCGACCCCTGTTGTTTAACTCTAAATAAAGTATTGGAAATACGATGGTTTATTAGCACGTGAGGTATCTGATGGCTGTTCATATTTTCAAACTCAAGTTGTCTACTTGGGAACCTGGTTCAAACCCACTCTAGACACCTAGAATAGAGCGAAACCAAAACCCTAATTTAGGCATGAGCCTAGGATGACCCAATACCCGAGGGGGTATTGGGCCTATTAGAAAACTTGCCCTGCATCTATTGACCCCGACTCAATTACAGACAAATTATATTTATGTGTTGAAGAAAATATATGCTTGTTTAATCCAGTCCATTCGCCTTTGGGGTAGGGGGATACTCATCTTTGTCTGCTTTCGTGTAGGATATAGTTCAATCACATCCCCGCGAAAAGTTCAAGATGGTTATCGGACCTGACAAGTTCCTAAAACTATGGTGGGATTACATGAGCGGAGAAGAGAGAAGATTTTTAGAACACATATCGGGCATTTTTCTTCATTGATCGAGATGGATGCTTGGACCGAAATGATCCATGTGCTAACAAAATTTTGGGATTATCAGACTATGGTGTTTCACTTTGGGGATGTTGAATTGACTCCCACTATTATAGAGGTGTTGATTTGTTATGAGAGCACTGAAATGTGTTTCAAGAGAAAAGAGACACCTAATAAGAACATTCTAGTCCCGGTTGTATGGGACCGTCAATGGATTAAGAAGACCTTTTTAATTGATGATGATACCTGTCTAGGAGAACATAATGGGGAAAACATTCCTTTTCGTGAATTGTATCACCGGTTCAAAAGGTTTAATGCTTTTTAGAAGTTTGGACATAAATTTGAATTAGAAGCAAAATGGAAGGAGACAAGAGCATTTGCATTTGCTATAGATCGACTTGGAACTATGGTGTTTCCATAAAGAGAAAATGGCACAATTCATTCAAGAGTTGTCACGGTGGCATACACACTCTTCTATGAAGAGAAGTACAGTTCTAAAAAGGTATTCCACAACTTAACTCCTATGATTGTATCCGACATATATCGAGCTTTGGGAAGGTGTCAAGCGGAGAATTATTTCTTTCAAGGTTGCAACCTTATCTTGAAATGGTGGATGATGATGCATTTAGTGAAAAATCCTAGAACGGTACAACGTGATCATAAAACGAGGGGGATCTTCTATCATCACATGATATATGGTTGTTCTTGCACAAGTTCAAAAAGGAAGCATCTCCGAAATTTTGGTTTAAGACTTTTAGGGAATTAAGGGATGACGACATACAATGGTCCATTAAATATCTTCATTCAAGGAGATACACTATTCGAGAGAGTGAGTGGCCTTTTGTAGTGCTTCCAGGTCTCAGGGGGACCCGTCTCTATAATCCTGAAAAAGTTCTTAAGCAATTCGAGATCATGCAAAAGACACCCCAAACCGCATCTATGCTTAGATTATTCACTAAGTATGACAAAGTTGAGTCCCCTCTTAACAACTTCATGGTAAATAGATAGAGAAGAATAGGGTGGAAGGAAGTCTGTTTTCATATCGCGTATGAACCCAAATTCAGCAATACTTACAAAGACTAGTTAAAGAAGAGTCTCGTCAAAACGTTGATTCTGGGACTAAATGTACCCACTCGGGTTGTTGATATAGAATTAGAGCATCATATCTGACTCCACAGGCTTCAAGATGAATTTTAAAAAAGTGAAATCGCACACCAGCAGATGCATATGGAGGATTCTTAACTATACGCATGTTGAAAGAAGATTTGAAGCAAGAGGCTGATGATGCTAGGCAGTGTCTAATCGATTTGGATGATTGGATGGTTTCTTGAATTAATAGCATATAAAAAATGACCTATAATAACAAAGCACAGTTTTGCGAGACTCATTTGATCATCAACATATATCAAATATCACAGGAGGTGAACAAGGCTAAGAAGGAAAGTCAAGCAAATGAACATCCAGTAGCTAGTTTTTCTATTCCCCTACGTGGGACCTTATTGTCTTTCATGTTAGCTTTCTTTTCCCTAAATATTGTATCCCTCTTTTGTTATCTTTTGTAGACATTTATTCCTTTTTATGTAGTTATGAAAGTTAGGGGATAATGGATTGAATTTAAGAAGGCATATAATTTCTTCTAAATCTATTAGGCCCAAACCCTTGGCTAGAAAAGGGTCACCCCAGTTAGGATACACGCTATTATAATGGGTATGTGATATCTCCCTTATATGTTTATGCGTGTTTGTTTGAGTCAAGGACAAATTTATCCACTATGCTCCCGTGGATCAGTTTGGCTATGACATCATAACCTTTACGTGGTTACTTCTTGTCAAGTATCTTGCATTACTTATCACGTATAGAAACTAACACATCTGCCTTTGAGTTATTTTACTTTACAGATAGTAGAAAACTACTCTGTGTTGAAATAAGCTGGCAGAACATCCTTAATTCACCCGATCAAAAGCGCATAAGGTCCCATCCCCTAATCATAATTCAAACATGACTAGAAGTGATAAAGAAAATGCATTGACCATTAGGTACAATGTAATAGTGGAACAAATTGAGATGATTGTTGAACTCACGAGAAAATTAGAAATGCTTCAAGAAGAGATGAATCGTACTCGAGATTTGGCTAACCTGGCCATCACTGTCAATGCCCCCGCTCCAGGAAGACATGGGACTCCACTCCAGATCCCCTCCTCAACACACCTATTTCAGGAACCATCTAAATAACATACCATCCGTCTCCGCTCCTCAACTTATCTAAAATACCAATTGAGAAAATAACCCAGATGCTTACCATCCACAAAATCCATCCCTAACACCACAAAACTTGTCTCCAAATCTACAAAATTCACTCCCAATCCCCAGAACCCATTTTTAAACCCACAAAATTTGGTCCCAAATCCACAAAATTCGCTCCCAAATCTATAAAATCCATCTCCAAATCTTCCAAATCCATCCCCGAATCCACAAAATTCATTTTTGAATCTGTAAAATCCTTCTCAAATACCACCAAACTACTCTCAAATTCCACAAAACTTTTCCAATTTTTAAAATGTTCTCCCCACCTACCACCCAACCTTCTCTCATTCTCAAAATCAAGTTAACCTTCTAAATCCCTCTCATGTCATTATATCCCCTAATATCTACAATTCCTTTCCCAATCCCGAGATAGACCATTACAAAGAGAAGGAAAAAGAGTGAAGGACTGAGCATGAAATAAAGTTATTGGCTATGAATGAAGAGATTATGAGGATCAAGGAATCTCATGAGGTGGGGGACAATAATGGTCTAGGTTACGATGATCTATGTATTCACCCTGGAGTAGATCTACCAAAAGGATACAAGGTCCCTAAACTTGAAGTGTTCGATGGTACTGGAAATACTATGGCCCATCTGAAATGATATTGTGATCAAATGGCAAGGGTATGAAAAATTGAGGCATTATTGATACGCTTATTCAGCCGAAGCTTAAGCGGCGAAGCCTTAGATTGGTTCATATCTCAAGAACTAAAAAGATGGACTAGTTAGAGGGCATTGGATAAAGGTTTCCTTGATAGGTTTGCATTTAACATTAAAGTGGTCACTGACCGATACTCATTAGAAACGATCAAGTAGAAGAATGATGAGTGTTTCTAAGACTATGCCTTTCATTGGAGAAAAGAAGCTGCCAAAGTTTAACCTTCCATATCTGAAGAAGAGATGGTATCTATATTCTCTCATGCCCAGGAAGGAGAATATTATACTAGGATGGTACCGCAGTCAGAGCAACTTTCGTAGATTCGGTAAAAATTAGGGAATCACTAGAAGAAGGCATTTGAACAGGAAAGATTGTCAAAACCCCAACATCGTTTGGGACTTCTATGTTCACAAAGAAGAAAAAAAAAGATGTAGGTGCGGTCTCTGCTGATTCTGTTGCTAAGTTGAATCAATTTATGCCTAGGAACATTCTCTCCTCTCTGCCATTGCCAAATTTTCAGTATGTATTTTACACCTAACCCGAGCACCAAGCTCTACTTCTAAATATCCAATCCCAATACCAATCTCCACTTCTAAATATTTAATCCCAATACCAAGCTCTACTTCCAAATATCCAATCCAATACCAAGCTCTACAACTAAATATTTTACCCTAATACCAAGTTCCACAGCCGAATCATTATAACCCCCACATCCAAATAACTGAACAAACGTCCAAGCGCCTCCAAATTATCAATAATTACCTTCTCTTGTTAATTAGAATCATTATAACCCCCACATCCAAACCTCAAAGAAGGACCTCCCCAAAACTTCACACCATTGGTTGAAAGTCGTACCTAGCTCTTTAGGAGGTTGAAGGACATCGGTCATTTACAGTCTATCTAGCTAAAACTTATCAATCCCAGTTCTCGACTTTGTCGTGCTAATTAAAATTGTGCCTATCATTGGGGAGCGGCAGGATATAGTACCAAGGATTGCATTAACCTAAAGTATAGGATCCAAAACTTATTTGATCAGAAGATTATCACACTTCAGTCACTGGCTCCAAATGTCAACAGTAATCATTTTCTAATCACGAGAAAGCCATGGTTAGCATGATCAAAATAGCAGGCGAATAGATATCTAGCAAAACTATTACTAAGGTAGATTCACAATATTCCAAAAAGACAGAACGAGTGGAAATGATAGAGAAAGTCATGGCTGTCTTGAGTGTCTTGAGTAAGAATTTGGAAAGAACTATTAAGCCCATTATGGTCCCAGAAAAAGAATTTAAGCATGGGATATGGTACCAGCCAAGAAAGGAAGATGAGGTTGAAGATAAGTCAAAGATAAGTCTATCCAAACCGTCGCCACTCTTGTACCAATTATTTCTTGTATGCAAGATGTAAAAAGACGATGGTCTTGGGGATGGGATAAGAAATCTATTCAAGGGATGAAATGTTGTACCAAAATATTTCCCGAAGTCCAATGGGGTGAAAAAGGTTGCACCAGGAGAGGCTTTACAAAATTAAACTTCCACTCCGCTCATAATCTGTCGCTCATCGTGGTAGATAAAAGGGTAATTAATAGTAGTTTTCAAAAGAGGCGATGATTCGAAGGACTCCCCGTGATCCACCCTTTTATGTCTCAAATTTTCATTTTATGTTTTACAACTTTCAAAAAGGCATGGGCCCGCATTTGCGCGGGTCATGAGCCATAGTTTTTATTTAGTTTCCAAAAGCCCTCCCTTTATCTAAGAAGTTATCTTGAAATATAATTATATTATTATTTTTTATTATCTTTTTATCATCTAACGTGGTTTATTTTGGTAGCAGTAATTTAAAATTTTTCTAATGTCATGTCCTGTCAAGGGTTAGACGAACAAAGCAAAGAGAATGATGATAAATGGAAAGAAGGTGATGAGGAGTAGTTAGTGGAAGATATAGAGGAATTTGAAAACTAAAAGAATCCCAACTTGGAGGAGCCCTATTCCTACCTGAGATGGATGGTCAAGAGTGGACCAAAACAATCAATTTTGATGCATTAAAAAGATATTATGTTTGAAAGATGCTTTAGTTGTTTGTTTCCTTTGCTTATTTGTAATCGCCTTTATGATAGTATCTATTTTATGATGTATAATTTCCTAGAATCCCTTTTCTTTCATGTACGAACTATGTTTGACCTAAGTTCCCAAGAAAGGGATACGTAGGCGGCCCACGTCGACTTTGGTCAACCCCTTAGGATAATTTATCCTTTCCTTTTATGAATGAACTACGTGATGACTTGAATTCTTAAGAATGAGATACGTAGGCGGCATATGTCAGCTTCGGTCAACCTTTTATATTTTTCTATATGTGCCTAGCGTAATCCTGAACTATGTTTAACCTGATTCCTGCTTCAATGGGATATGTAGGTGCCCCAACAGCTTCAATGGGATATGTAGGTGCCCCAACAGCTCGGTCATGTAACCCTAGGAAATGGAAACAGGGAAAAATTTTCGAGAAGGAATCTCAAAAATTCACAAGAGGAAGATCATCATCCAACAAAGAAAACAAAGACCAACACAGACTTCAGATCCTCTCAAGTTGATATCATATCAAACAACTTTAAACTGGGACAAAAAAATTTGAGGAAGGCCTTAAAATTTCCACCAAACACTAAAATATATTTCAAATTCCCCAGCACCAGAGGTCAAACTCAAACTTTTGAAGTCGCCGGCTGCAACAAATTCTAGGTAGACTTAATCTCTGGCTATGACAGAACTATGTGAAGAACCCTCTAATAATGATGATGTGTTTTGGAAATCTTCCATTGGATATAGTCAAAACCAAGAGGAAGTCATTCGTTGACCTAGTACATGACATAACTGGCAAATATTTTCTAAAGCTTTTATAAAAACTTTTGAAACTATTTTCAAAAATTAAGACAACTTTAAAAAATCTATATAAATCTTTTACTTAGTGATTGCTTAGGCGTCTATTGGAACAGGGAGTTGGGTGAAGGTACCAACATGATGGAGCACTTGAAAGATGGCGAGGAGCTAACCGAGGAGCGAAGGAGGTCAACACGGAGTAGTTTTACTCAAAACTAATCATTTTTCTGTGGACGCAGGGATCGATACACAAAAATGAGAATCTTTTTCAAAAATCCCCAAGCATGTTGGGAGCCACATCAAAGAATATGATGCTCAAGAATGGTATTTTTGGGTATCCCCAAAAACGGGTTAATACGCATTCATCGAAGACCTTTTGATACCCATTCATCGAAGACCTTTAGAATTGTTTATCTCATTTCTTGAGACCATGAATGACAAACAAAGGCTTCTTATATTTTTTATAAATATTCTATTTAGAATTGTTCTAAAAATAGTCACTAGAAAAAGCAACTTTGTGTCTACTGACTGTGTACCTTGAGTACAGGTACACATATAAAGCAAAAAAAAAGACAAACAGACTTAGGAAAAACCATCTTCATTTCCAAGAGGGTCATTCCATCTCATTCCATTTCCAAGAGTGCCATTTCAAATTATTTCATTGCCAAAAGGGCTATTTTATCTCATTTCATTACCGAGAGGGTCATTGTATTTAATATTTGTTGACACGTGAGATAACATTTGCTGGTGTGGAGAATATCATTAGCATTTAATATCTATTGACACGCTAGATAGAATACGCTGTCATCAAGGATATCATTAATATTTAATATCTATTGATATGTGAGATAGCATATGCCGGCGTCGAGGATATCATTAGCAATCAATATCTATTGACACGCAAGACAAAAATGTTGGTGTCAAGGATATTATCAACATCTAATATCTATTGACATATGAGACACAAACACTAGCATCGAGGATATCATCAGCATTCAATATCTATTGACACGCGAGACACAAACTCAGGCGTCGAGGATATCATCAGCATCAAATATATGTTGACACGCGAGACACAAATATTGGCATCAAGGATATCATCAACATCTAATATATGTTGAGACGTGAGACACAAATACTAGCATCGAGGATATCATCAAAATCTAATATTTGTTGACACACAAGATACAAATATTGGTATCGAGGATATCATCAACATCTAATATTTATTGACACGCAATCGACATCGAGGATATCATCAGCATCTAATATCTATTAACATGCGAGATAGCATATGCTGACATTTAGAATATCTCATCATTTTATAAATCAGCATCTGAATGCATCAAAAGCAAGTGATTCAAAAGGACGTCTTTAAGTCACTATCTGAAAGCCAACGACATATGAGACTTCCTAGAAAATGACAATCTGAGGGTTATCTATATGTCATATTATTTGAAATTGGATAGCGTGAAAGATTACCTATGATTGGTTAGCCCATAGGTCATTCGTAAGCCGCAACAATATCCTAATCGGATAGTGTGCAAAGGTTACCCAAAAATTAATAGTCTGAAGGTTATCCGTAAGTCACAACTAAATCCTTACCGGAGAATATGTGAGATTGTCAAATTGATAAGTCTAAGGGTTCTGTATAGCCACATCATATTCAAGATTGATTATGTTCATGATTACGCAAAGACTAGCAATTTGAGATATATCTATAAGTTATATTGTATCCAAGGTCGGATGATGTGCAAGAATACCTGAGAACTATCGGTTAGAGAGATATATGTAAGCCATCTCTTATCCAAGGTTGGATAATGTACAGGATTACCTAAAGGCTAGAAATTCAAAGGATATTTTTAGGTCATGAATATCCAACATCAAATAATATGCAAGATTATCCAAAGATTGACATTTTAAGGGGAATCTATAAGTCGTATCGATACAAAAAATGCACAGGACTTACCTAAGGTCACATGCAAAGATTATTATCACTAACCATAAAGGTTATCATCGGCAACCAAAATGGTTTACCTCAGTATGATATTTCATGGTTGTAGGGACCGTTCTGCATAAAGTGTCATCGGTGTCCAAAAGGATCACCTCACATTGAAGATATATTCAACTGACAAATGTGATAATTATAAAACAACCAAGAAAATTGTTATGTCTATTGTTGAAAGTTATTTCCTTCCAAACGATACATGAAAGGGATGACTTTTCTTTTCAGGCAACAACTCATGTGAAGATATGGTAAAGTTATATACCTCTTCTATGAATTATGTTTAGCACTAACACTTTTGCTTAAAACATTGTCAAGAGCATCTGAGAGGATGAAAATATCAAATTAAAACCACAGGTGCAGACGACTCCAGGTAGGACACAACATAGCGTGGAACTCTTTCTTATAAGCAAAATGGGACATAGTCTAAAGAAGGACGTCAAACTCTCTGGACGCGAGCTAAAATATGATCACCACCACCATACAACCATACCCCTGTTAGAGGGCATGTGGGAATTTTTGGGATATTTTTGTGTCAGCTTCACCTTCGCTATATTTCTAAACTCATACCAAGGGTAACTTCTCTTTCTTTCAAATTTGAGTGATAGTGCACCTAGAGTTTTGAAAATTATATCCAGGTAAGTTCTTGCCTATGGATGTGAAGGATCCTACACTCATGGTTGAGAGGTTACAATCCTCTTTTCCATAACTCGATCAACTTGTCACTCATCCCGATCCAAAGATCATCTAAAATAAGAGACTATCTTTTCTACTGATCAATTTGAACTACAAGCAGTATGATTCCCTGATTCTCAGGGATATGTAGGACGGGATCTATGCAGAAAACTCGACTGTATTCCAACATTCCCCTAAATCCCTTTATTCCCCAGCTTTTCGATTTTATCAAAACACTAAAACCAAAATAACTTATGATTTTTTGGAAATCATGCTTATCATCAAGCTATATGAACAACAAGTGGCATGAATTCTTATATAACCTGAGATATATAGGAAACCTGATACCAAGGTCCGGCCATAACTCTTTGAAACTTATGCAAAAGCTAACCTCTTTCAGATTTGAATTTATGGTTGGACAAAAAATTAGGAACGTTAACCTCTCTTTTCCTAGGATTACTTGCATCCACCCTACCCAAAAGGAGGGGCCAGTTGTTGACACCTAATTTTTGCCCTCCATGACTAAATTTAATTCTAGGTTTCTTCAGTTTTTAATAAAATCAAAATATTTATTTTATACGAATAAAAAATTTTCAAAATATTGTTTGTACGTGATTTTGTCATTTTAAGTATCTATTATATATTATCATGTTCAGTTATATGAGATTATATATTTGATTACTTAAATATTTATTCTATTGAATATTGAATTTTAATTAAGGATTTTTTTGAAAATAAATGTATTGATTCAATTCTTGATTTTAATATAATTTATTATCAAAATAATTTATTTGGATAAATATGCTTTTGATTTTATTAAATCAAGAAGGTCGGGATTAAAAAAAAGTATTAATCGTATCGAATTTCAATTTAATTTAGCCAATCTATTAGATTTGGTCATAACTGAAATCAAATTGGCCATAATTGTAATGCAATCCGTCAATTGATTTTTCATATGGTCAAAATTAAAAAAATATGGCTAAATTTTGAATCCCAATTGAGGTTATATTTTAAATAACACCAAAATTCCCAAAAAACTCTCATAACTTCTACCCAATTCCAATCAAAAAATAATTTTAAATTGTATTACATTGTACTTTTTCCCCCCGTCCTTGTCCTTTCCCAATTTTGAAATTCAAAAATTGTACTATATTGTACAATTCCCCCCTCCCCCAACCTTTTTCTTTTTTTCAAATTCCAATTTTGAAATTCAAAAATTATACTACATTGTACAATTTTCCCCAACATTATCTTCCACCTTACCTTATCTTCAATTTTTAAATTCCAAAAACACCCCTACAAAATTTTCTCCCACATTGGTAGATTAATAGAATTGGATCCCTATCCTTTCCTATAAATACTACCACTATTTTGGTAGAAAGACCAAGTTTCAAAGCCTTAAAGAATTGAAACGCTTTTGAGAAAATAGTCGAAATTTTTTTAGTGGAACAAAAAAAAAGTCTCAAGGTTGCAAAAAAAACTTTGAGCAAAGAAGAGTTTTTATTTTAGTAAAAAAATTTCTTTTTCCATGAGGTCGTGGGCTAATCGAAGTTCTCAAAGATTGCTTTCTGGTGGTGATCAAGACTCTGAAGAAAGCTTAAAGTCTCGTTTTGCTACCCCAAAAAAGGTATACATACCTTTCCTTATTTTTAGTTTTATTATCATTTTTCTTCTTCGTAGTTCGTAATTATAATTTTATTTGTTGGGATTGTTTGCTATAAATGGTCTTAAAGGCCATAGGACATTCTGGTATTGATATTATGGTCATTTTTATGTTTATGGTATAAAAATGAGCTAGCAATAGTTGTACGTGCCTTTTTGACTTTATTGTTTGACTATTATATATAAAGTTTCAATCTTTGCTTAAAAGATATACTTATGTGTTATTTAAATTCAATGTTGGAGGATGTGTTTGTTTTTAGCATGTAAAGTTGTTTCTTTAATGCTGAAAAGACTAGTTAATATTGATTGTTTCTCTTTTTGGACTTTATTCTTTGATTATTATGGATAAAGTTTCAATCTTTGCTTAAAATATGTATTGATGCTCTATTTAAACTCATTTTTAGCTGATATATTTGTTTTTACCATGTAAAGTTATTTCCTTTATGTTGAAAAGAACAGATAATATTGATTCTTTCTCTTTTTTGACTTTATTCTTTGATTATTATGGATAAATTTCAATTGTTTCTTAAAAGACATTCTTATACTTTATTTAAATTCATTGTTGACGGATATATTTATTTTTAACAAGTAAAATTTTTTTATTTATGTCAAAAAGAATAGTTACTATTGTTTGTTTTGCCTTAATAAAATAGTAATTGGTCAAGTCAACAACTTGTCATTTTCTTGCTAATTATTTTAATAGATTTTAAAATCCTCATATGAGAGATGAAGTGCTAGCTACTTTTCATCCAAGATGTTTATTCCTTCTTTTTTCGCATGTTGGCTTGTCAAAATGATGAAAAAATTTGAGCTTTGAGGCTAAATAGAATTATTTAGATATTTTCGAGTCATGCATAGTATGATTGTGGAATGATATTTCACATTTAGAAATATTAAAGTTTTATTCTAATTTTCTTACTCCCTTTGGATTGTTATATGTACTCTTTGTATGTTTTAAGACTTGATTCATCTCTCTTTGAGTCATAATGTCAAAAGATAATCAACATGTCTTAGATCAATAAATCATAGGTCGTTACATGTTTTTCCTAAAGTTAGCCATGACTTAGATGTATGAATCTTTGTTAATTTCTCCTTAATTGAAATTCAAAGATTCATTTTCTTGAAAAGTTAGCCTTTATTTTCTTTTGTTATATGAATTAGTTTCTATGTTTGTTCAGTTTTAGAAGTCATGGGTATTTTTCTTATTGCCTCATCCCTTTACTCTCGCAAACTTGCGTTGTTTGTTCTCGCATTAATTCATTGAATATGATCTTCTTCATTTTACCTTTATTTATTCTTATATGAACATAAATCATAAGATGTAAGTGAGTGTATTTGCTTTGCATTTTATTTGTTGACTCCCATTCTTGTGCAAGTGTGCTTATCATTGTCATTTAAAAATTAGTTCTTGATAGTTTCTTTTGCTTTGAAATATGTCACTTTTATGCCTTGAACATATATTAATTTCTTTATCTTTTCTTTACATGCAAAAAATATCTCGAGGCCAAATGGACTTCTCTCCTCTTACATTTCATAATGGGCCAATGAGGCCCACCTCTTTGAGTCAAGTTTGAAGTTTAAACCGAAGGTTGACTATATGGCCTGAGGATGCTAGAAGATAGTCAAAGAAGGAAAATGGATCAAAACCCCTTAATGAGGTCACTAAGAAACTTGAAAAGTCTTGATTTTTATTATTGTCTTCTTTTTATTTATTCATTTAATCATTTACTTATTCATTTACTTGGGGCCTCGAAGCCAAAATTGTAAATTAATACAGGTGAAGCCGATTTTGGGCCAAAGTGTCCAAAAAAAAAGTTTAGGGCAGGTTACAGGATAAAAGCGTGATATTTCGATTAGGATAGGTATAGGTGGCCAAAATTCCAATTAGATTAATATAGGGATGATAGATTTGGGCTTACAAGCCTAAGTCTTCTATTTCTCCCCTTTCCCCTTTACGTGCTTATTTGCTATCTTATTTGCTTAGACTTAGTTAAATTCCCTACTAAGTCATTAAAATTTACATGTCTTTTTATAAAACCACTTTCTTTTCAAACAACCCACTTCTCTTTTCAAAGTTAGTCAAAATAAAAGATATTTTCAAACAGTCTGGATAACTACAAGTTAGCTGATACTCTTGGTGCCTTACACCTTCAAAGAGTATCAATAGGAACTGCTTACTTAGAATCTTCAAATTTAAAATGCTTTTTTATATTTAGGATCATTTAAAGAACTTTATAAAGGTTTTCTTAATTCCTTTTCAAATATATTAAGTGGTGACTCTCAAAAGTAAAAAATTTTCGCAAAACTACAGATATCACACATCATGGGGATTAATCCAGCTTTTTGTGTACACAATATTTATATAGAAAAGGTATACAAGGTGAGTGTGCAGCAACAACAAAGATTGAATATGGTGATGAGGGAAGAGGTATAAAAAGAAGTCATTAAGTGGCTTGATGCTGGGATTTTCTTTTCCATATACAACAGTAAGTGGGTTAGATGCGTGCATTGCATCCCAAAGAAAGGTGGGATGAATGTGGTGACTAGTGAAGCTAACGAGATGATTCCCACTCGCATGGTAACTGGTTGAAGAATTTTCATTGTTTATCGAAAGTTGAATGAAGCCACTAGGAAGGACCATTATCCTTTCCTGTTCATTGATCAAATGTTGGATAGGTTGGTAGGGCAGGAATACTATTGCTTTCTGGACGGTTACGCAGGGTATAATCATATCACAATAGCACCAGAAGATCAGGAAAATACTACCTTTCCTTGTCCATACATCATGTATACCTTTTGGCCTTTACAATGCACCCATAATATTTCAAAGATGCATGGTGGAATTTTCTGTGACATCGTTGAGGAATTTGTGGAGGTATTTATGGATGACTTCTCTATTTATGGTAACTCTTTTGATGTGTTCTTATAGAATCTAGATCGAGTCTTAGCTCATCGTAAGGAGACAAACCTTATCCTGAATTGGGAGGTGTTACTTTTTAGTTAAGGAAGGAATAGTCCTTGGCCATAAAGTGTCATGTAGAGGACTTGAAGTGGAAAGAGCAAAGTTGAATTTATTGAAAAGCAACCTTATCCTATGACAGTGAAGGGAAAGAGAAGTTTTCTCAGGCATGTTATAGGTGGTTTTTCAAAGACTTTTCAAAGATTGAAAGTCCTATGTATAAGTTGTTAGAAAAAAGAAGATAAGTTTGATTTTGGGGTTGAATGTCAGGATGCTTTTAAGAGACTAAAGAAAAGACTGACAGAAGCACCCATATTGATTTTTCCTAATTGGACATTACTATTTAAGTTAATATGTGATGTTAGCAATATGGTGGTTGGAGCAGTTTTGGCATCACACAGACCATGTTGCCATCAAGTACTTGTTCAACAAAAAAGATTCAAAGCCATGATTGATCAGGTGGATTCTATTATTACAAGAATTTGATCTAGAAGTATGTGATTGAAAAGAAGCTAAGAATCAAGTGACGGATCATCTATAAAGGATAGAGAATCGTGATCATATTATTGATGATACACTTTGTATCCGGGGAGAGTTTCCAGATAAGAAATTATTTGTGCTCGATGTGTGTGAGATTCCTTGGTATGCAAAAATTGTAAATTTGTTAGTGTATGGGTTTTACCCTCCCAAAGCTACCAGTCAATAAAGGAAGAAGTTGTTATATAATTCTCGTGCCTATATATGGGATGATCCCTATCTCTTCAAATAGAGTGCCAATGGAATTATGCACAGATGTATGTTTAAAGCTAAATATAAAAAAGTGCTACAAAAGTTTCATTTATCTACTTATGGAGGCCATCATGGGGGTGAGAGAATAACTATCAAGGTGTTACAATTAGGCTTCTTTTGGATAATATTATTCAAAGATGCGGTTGCTTTTGTAAGAGGGTGTGATCAGTGTCACCAATTAGGTACAATATCAAGGTGCCATGAGATGTCCTTGGATAATATTTTGAGGTTGAGGCATTTGATGTTTGAGGGATAGATTTTATGGGTCCATTTCCACCATCTTGTGGCAACTTATATATTCTCGTGGCATTCAATTATGTATCTAAGTGGGTTGAACCTGTGTCCTTACCTACAAATGATGCGAGAGTTGTAATAAAGTTTGTAAAGAAACATATTTTCTCTCATTTTCACACACCCAAATCTATTATCAGTGATGGAGGTACACATTGTGTTAACACTTGGTTTAAAAATCTATTAGCTAAATATAGTATTAGGAACAAAGTGGCCACTGCGTACCACCCATAAATGAGTGGCCAAGTAGAAGTATCTAATCAAGAAATCAACCAGATATTGTAGAAGACTGTAAATGGCCAGCCTAAGGATTCATCAAAAAATCTAGATAATGCACTATGGTAATATAGGAAAGCCTATAAGACACCCATTGGGACCTCTCTATATTGCTTGGTATATGGGAAAGCATACCACTTGCCTATGGAGCTTGAGCATCAAGCTTATTGGAAGGTTAAGAAACTGAATTTGGATATGAAGGTAGCTGGTGAGAAAACATTATTGAAGCTGAATAAACTTGATGAGTTTCATCTCCATGATTATAAGAATGCAAAATTGCATAAAGAGAAGACTAAGAAATAGCATGACAAGTAGATTCAGAAGAGAATTTTTGTGCATGGATAATTTGTGTTGCTATTTAATTCAAGATTGAAGTTTTTTTCAGGTAAGCTAAGGTTGAAGTGGTATGTGCAGTTTGAAGTACTGAGAATGACTTCCCATGGAGTTGTTGAGATATGGAACAAGGAGAATACTAAAAAAATCTTGGTGAATGGACAACGAGTGAAGCATTATTGGGCGGATCATGGAGATCAGTACAATGTGTCCATCACCTTTGTGGATGAGTGAAATTGAGCTGAGTCATGACACGACGTAAATTAAGGCCCTCCATGGGAGGAAACCCATGAATATAATGTAATAACATATTTTATTTTTTAGTTGTTAAAATAAAAAGAAAAAATAGAAAAGAAAGCAAAAGTACATAAAGATGTGTCATGCCACAACCAAAATTAAAGCGTTAAGTGGGAGGCAACCCATTTTTTCCTTATGTTGTTTCTTTGTTTTTTTGGTGTACAGGAATGAGAGAATTTGAGGTGAAAAGGTAAGAATTAAAATAGGCAGATGTCACATTAAAGGAAGAAATCAGGTTTGTCAAAGATGTGTGCAAGTAAGGTACCAAAAAGGGGTAAGAAACAAGGGGTTGAAATTCTCAAATTTCAACTTCCAGTTGCTCACCGCGAAAGCACCGCATCATGATGAGTTTGATATTCTCAATTTTAGAATTCATGTGTCTCACTGTGATAACACAATATCGCGGTAAAGTGACAAAAATAGAATATGGAATTCTAGTGTTTCACCGTGATAATGCCGTGTCGTGGTAAGAGCCATATTTGGAAAAATTTAATTGAAATTTTGTGGTTTTGAACCACCCCACCCCTAATTACTTAACTATTTTATATACCCCCAATTCCTCCTCATTCTAAACCCACTCTAACCCTAGTGTGCCACCTCTTAATCCCCTTCAACTATTTTCTCTTTTATTTCTTGGCATCCAAAAGTTTGTACGTCAATATCACCATTCATCATTCAACTTAACTCAGTTAAGTGCTTAAAGTCTTATCTTTTATCTTGATTATGATGGAAATTTCAACATTATTATCATGTTAGGGTTATGAATGTGTGACTCATTTGAAATAGATTGTGATGCTTTGAATGTATATGTATAAGTGGTGTTAGCATTGTTAGGCATTACTCAAATTAGGTGTTTCATTGATATAACGATGGTTGAACTAAACTATTAAGTATGATTTGGAGGGAAATGTTGTATTGTTATCAAATATGGTAGTGGAATTGATTTATGGTAAATATTGTGCTCACTACTCGAACATGCCTATTATAGGGGGTGTGCATCGCTAAGAGGGGAAGTCTGAGCTCCTTACTTGGCAATGATTCACACCTTAATTAGTGACTATGTTTGGGTGCTGTAATTACACTACGTGCTTGCTAACTTCCATTTATAAGTGTGTGTGTGTGATTTTACAATGAGGAGTATAATAAGTTAAAACATTCATCTTTGGCTGCTTTCTATAATGGTATAGCAAGTGTTTTTACCTGATGTTAAGTGCAGTGTAAGTAGCATATGAACGTGATTGTGGATAAATATTTGTGCACTTTATTAGAGTGCATGCATACTTATAGCCTGAGTAAAGTCACATGTTTTTGGTTTAATCTAGGTTAGGTTCTTAAACAGATAAGATGTAAATGTGGAACAAGGAGAAGTCTGAGTACCCCCATTGTACATTTGTGCACCTGGGCTAACAACTAAGTATGGGGTTGTATTTAATACTTATCCGCACATAGTATTAGCTACTATATTAAGGAATTGTCTTAGTTATTTGTTGCATGTTACAACTGATAGGTACTATGGATCAACACTAATAGAAAAGAAAAGATAAGGTCGGGCCATCTGACCCCTCAAAGAAAATAAATAGGCATTTTGACAAAGTACCAAGAGCTTCGGTAATCCTCCGTGCTCAGGTATGGAGGTTTGGTTATAGGGAGGTCACAAAAGCTGGAAAGAAATGGTACTCAAAACACCTTGACACTAAGTACATTGCATAAGTGTTTATCAACAAGGAAAGTTTACAGCATGATACTCGAGCACGGTTCACCGTTTGGAGTAGTTGAATATGATGTTTGTGTTTGACCAACCCATGGAGTGCAATCTGTACCTCGTTAGGGAATTTTATGCTAAATGGGACCTGAGAGACCCAGACCATTAGGTGAAGATTCATGGGAAAGTGGTCATATTTATGACTAAGGACTTGAATGAATTGTTAGGTGTTCCCGAGGTTGATATGGAGCTGTTGAGAAAGTTGATCATTACCCCTATGTAAGCTTATATCTAACACTTTTTGTGTGGAACCAGATCTGCTGATAGGTGGCCTCAACAACAAGGCACTGGTCTTCATTCATCCTTTCCTTATGCTCAAATGAATAAGGAGGCACACATATAGGGGAAGATTGTCTACAATCGCCTTATTTAAGGTAATCATATGACTGACGTCACACGTGATAAGGTATGTTTGATTTATACTCTTATATGTGATGACATTGACATCAATATAGGTGATGTTATTTTCTCTGCAATGTAAAAGGCACGTTACCATAAGGGGCACTTATATGGGTTTAGATGATTGCTGACCCGATTCTTAAGGAAGCATAGGGTTGACGAAGAAGACTTAGATTATAAGCCAGCGGTAGATACTTGCTTGATTGATGTGATGAGAGTTAGGATCTTAGCTGTGGCTCATGGCCAGATCCTCACTATTCCTGAGCGACTGGCTCGGAGTGATGAGATTATCGCAAAGATGTATGGACTTTAGATGTTACAGTTGTGGGTAAGGGGAGACCAACAACCAATGAAGAAATGTCTGTGGTTGCTGGATTACTCTCTAGGTCACCATGCCAATACTTTATTTTGGATAGTGCCCAAGTTTTTTGAGCCTTATAATGATGATGTACCTACTTATAAGGAGAGGCATTCGCATGATTCAGACATTGAGTTGGAAGACGAAGAACATCATGACACGGGATCTACAAATGACGATGTAGATGATTATGTAACTGATGATGACATGACCAAGACCTGATCAGGGAGTAGTATGCCACATCATATTTTAAGCACTGGGATAGTGCTTCATTTTAAGTGTGGGGTAGTGGTATCACATATCTCATTCTATTTCCTGGAACTTTTCTTTTTCTTGGTTGAATGTTTTTGCTTTTATTTTAGTAGTATATTGGTTGTTTTTATTTTTTATTTTTGGGTTTTGAACTTAGCCATGCTAACTTTTCGAAACATTATGGTCTATAATAGTTAGTATTTAGTAATGGTTTGCTTATTTAGTTTAAAATGTTAGTTTTTCCCCTTAAGACAATTCTTGAGTATACCCTCAAGGTAATTCGCAAAAAGTCATCATAGTTAGTTTCCCTCCCCTATGATAGATGGATAAAAACCGTCTTAAGGGGAGTTAGTCATAGGAAGTTGAGGAGTGATGAGAACCCAATCACAACTTGTGGAGAAATTCTTTATGTTGGGCCATTGGGATAGTGACTTGGAACATATTAGGTTTAAAACAAAAGCATATCTTAAACTAAAAAAGGATCTAATTTTATTGCTTTTATTTTGGTTGGATTTTTTTCTTTTATTTTGGTATTATGTTGGATGATTTTAGTTTTTCTTTTTGGGTTTTGAACTTAGCCATTCTAACTATTTGGAACATTATGGTTTGTAATAGTTAGTATTTAGTAATAGTTTGTTTATTTAGTTTAAAATGTTTGTTTTTTCCCTCGAGACAATTCTTATGTTTTCCCTCAAGGTAATTCGAAAGACGTCATTATAGTTAGTTGCCCTCCCCTATGATAGATGGATGACGACAATCTTAAGGGGAGTTAGTCGTAGGAAGTTGAGGAGTGATGAGAACCCAATTACGACTTATGGAGAAATGTTTTGTGTTGGGCCATTGGGAAAGTGACTTGGAATATATTGGTTTTAAAACAAAAGCATGTCTTAAACTAAAAAGGAGCTAATTTTAGATACTTAATCTCAATAGGTGTAATTCGGTTTGTTGGCTTAAAGTTGAATTTGACAAAATGCGAGATCGGAAACCATAAGGATCCAACTTGAATCTATCATTCACCAAGAGTGAGAGAGTTTTTTCATTTTTAATCTACATGTATAGTAATGTCTAAAACTTACCTAACGTGTTTACAAAGATAAATAAAGGATGTTGGGTGTAGGAAATAATGTAGGTATTTTTTTTTCATAGCCTAATTTTTAGGCCTTACTTACCTACCCTTGTGCATATCCCTAGTTAGCCCCGTTAAGCCTATATCTTGATTTCTTTGGTACCCTCATATGTAGCCTAATACCTTCTTTGATAGACCTTTATTTGATCCAAAGCTCTTAAGCTCTTTAATGTAAAATTAATTGAGTCTGGATGTGGAAAAATTAAGAGGAGAAAAGGTGAAAGTATAGCCCCAAAGTAGTGGTTATTGATGTGTAAAATATTGATGTGTTGTGGATGGGAGTGACAAAAAAAAAATATATGCTCAAACTTGAATCTTGTATTAATATAAAATACTCCCACCATATCATATGTTAATGATCTTAATGAGATGGGGTAAACCAAAAAGTTGCGTGAAGGTGAAAGTTAGTTGCTAAAGACTAATCTAATTTTTCAATGCGATGTATTGAAGCACTTAGGGAGTTTAGCTACTATTTCCTAATTAGTATTACCTGTCCTTTATCCTACATTACAACCACAAAAGACCTAGTTGATATTTTATTCCAACATCTGACTATTAATGGAGTAGTATACTAAGACCAAGCTTATGGTTCATTATCTTTCATTTATGAATTCTTTGTTGAGAGCGAGTGATTTAATTCTGACATCCCCATTATGTTGTATATTGAAAGATTGTGAGTGAATATGAGGAAACTTTCTGGTTATGAGGGTGCATGTGGATGGCAATCAGGTGACTTATCGTGTGTTTTAGATTGAGTGATTTGATTAAGTTTTCTGGAAAATTGGAAGTTCACTGTTACGGTAAGGAGGTTTGAAAAGAATTATCCCATGTTTATAAAAGTGAATTGACATGTTTTGAGCTAAAAAGTCATTGTTAGAATTATAAGTGCCCAGCACAAGTATATCACCTAGGTTGTGATGTTAAGCCTAATTGAGTATGGTGTTGATTGGGATTGTTTGAAGACGAACAAAGCTTTAAGTGTGGGGTAGTGATCTTGGACATATTTATATGACTAATCACCAATATTCACCTATATTTGGACTTGTTCTATGAGCTAAAATTTTCTATTCTTATTGTATGTGAGCCTTAATTGCATTCCTTATCTAATGGACATGATTAGTTTATATAGGGAAAAATTGGGATAAAATCGAATGTGATTTGACTCATGAACAAGAAGTTAATGATGAATGGAGAAATGAGGTGAATTTTCTGAGATGAGGATACTAGAACTTCGCTTGGAAAGAAGAGAATGAAGTAAGGAAGAGAAAAAAGTGGCCACCATTAGAATAAATCAATATTTCTATGTGAATTCGGGAGGAGAATCATAGGATAGAACAAAGAGATTAAGGAGCAAGGTTCTCATCCTTTTATAAAATAAGGGATTTTAATTAGCATCTAGGATAGGGACATACCTAGAAGCCTTGTTTGGTTCACTTGTAGGAAGATAGCTTAATTCATCTAAATAGATTATTGTATCCCCGCTCAACAATGTGGTAGCAATGTTCAGATAAGGTAGAATATTAGAGGTTGGGAGACCATGATCATACTATAAACCCTGCGAATCAATAACCCAATAATCAACTAGACTACAATAGGAATAGAAATCTATAAGATTGTTAAAAGTGCCTCAACCCTGGAATTCTCATCATTATTGCTTAAATATCTGCTTACTTTACTATTGTCACAAATTTTCATTTCTTATTTATTGACAATTTTGTTAAAAACTACACAATCATCCTGATACCTTAAAACACTTAATACAGTATTGTCGAAAACAAAAGTTGGTTGAATTATTAGTTACATAGTCCTTGTGGATACGATATCCAACTAATTTAGTCACTATATTACTTGTACGATCACGTGCACTTGTGTGTGCATTATAACGCAATAGGAATCATCAAACTTTCATCCGAGATCATTTCAGAAAAAAGTAGGGACCATACCTATAAATCCATTTTTCATGAAATCCGCTCACTAGCCTAATAAGTCCAGAAACCTTGTAACCTGAACCAAGGGTTCCCCTAGCCTAAAATAGATGTTTATGATGTGATGGAGAAGTCAAATTTTCCATCTAAGGTCTTTTTGGCTAAATGTGGTCCCACACCCATATTCCCAATTTCCCAACTTTTCGACCAATATGTCAAAATGAGCCCGGGTGCGTTGGATCCCGAAACAAAGGTTTACTTAGCCTAAAATTAATATTCTGGACTTCTTGGCATAGTCAAAATTTGCATCCAATATTGGTTTACTGAAGTTTTTGCCTAGTGGCCATTTGGAACCAATGAAAGTTTAAAATAGGGAATTAGCTCTAAAAATTAAATGAACTACTCGGTAACCAAACTGTCAGTCCCAACAAGTCATAAATGAATTGGGTCAGGCATGGGAAAGCCCTAATAGAAAAAATAAGAGGAAACAAAAACAACAAAAAACCGAGTATATTCCCACAAAGTGGGGTCTAGGGAGGGTAAGATGTACGCAGTCCATACCACTATCCCCGAAGAAGCAAAAATAAGAGGAAATATGAAAAATGACCGAGAGGGTCATTACACTCCAAGATTTAAATTCAATAAAAATAATCAAAATCTCTCTTAGGAACACACCACAAATTGTTTATCACTCATAAAAATTTTTGCAAGCTCTCCAAATTGGATCCCCAAAATGTGCAGGGTTAAGCCCTTTATATTTTGGGACTAAGCAACATAAAATGACAAGTCATCCCCTGAAAGCTGGCCCGATAGTCGTGGTCATACCCTCTTGGCCGTGATCGTGACCCTTGCAATTTTAGAGGTTATATCGCAATCACCACCCTCTGACTTTGTTGACTGATTGAGATTGTGACCCTCAAAGTGCAATAGTAATATGTAAGGGTCATCTCTTGGAGCTTATCTTCAGCCTCTATCAATTTTCGGTCCTTTCCATTCCTTTCTATCTTTGCCTCAACTATTTTTTATCAAATTTACATATAATATCACAAACACTAGAAATTTGTGCATTTTATACAGAACTACTCTTATATATTCCATTATTTCACCTTAGTGTGCAAGAATTGAGATGTAAATGAGTGGAAAATTTTCCACTTATCAACTCCCCCAACTTAAGATCTTGCTTGTCCTCAAGAAACACTACTTGACACTCAATGAAACTATTCAACTTTGTATCCCACACTTTTCAACCAAATAATCACCATTATTTCAAACTTGATTAGCACCCATAATTAGTCAACAAGCATGAGAAGTGATATCCGAACAAATTCCCTCAAAAGCAACCACATTTTGAAGGATCCAGAGGACTTTCATGAATAATCAAGTTACAACAACTAACTCTTAATAGGTGACTTTCTATCAATAGTGACTTAGCTACACTCCTTTGCCTCATTTTCGAAACATAAAAATATCACCAAACTATATTAGTTTATATCCCTCCTCACGAAAGAAAGTCCCAACACACCATAATTTCAGCCATACAACAAGGGACTAATGTGTAAGCTGTCATACTCACAAAGAACTTCTTAATGTAAACAGGTATCATGCCATATGCTTGCCCTTATTTTTATCATTAATAACTTGAAGACACTAGGTAGGAGATCTTACAGGGTTTTTTCAAGCTTGTAATGTAGGTTTGAAGAAGGTAGGATAGACATTTAGGATATAAGTAACTAAAACCTCATTAAACTCCACATAGCATACTAATTTAGATTAAACTTTGGATCATTGGCTACTTATCTGATTTCTAAATCAAAAATGTGCCTATCTTTACCACATTAGTTCACCCTCTTTTTGAAAGCATTCTCTTTTCATCTATTTCCTTTATGTAAGTTCATACTTTTCTTTTCTTTTTGTTGCTCCCTTACTTTTTAACTTTTAATTTTCATTAATGATTTGTTCCTAGGCACTCACTTCTAAGATTATGGCCCATGAGCACCTTCCTCCAAGATCTACCGCCCCTAACTTAGTCTTTTAGCATCAATGTTGGCACTTTCAATTTCAAGAAGGATAGGGTTTAAAAGAAGGATGAACCTTAAATGGTTCAAGGCTTGTAGTGAGGTTGCTGAAGAAAGGTTGATAATCTCATGAGGGGCGACTAGGGATACCATTCGCACATGGGTAGGCTTTTTGGGCTAAAGTGGTTATCAATAATCACAAAGAAGGCCTAAGATTATTTAACCAACCACGTGTAATTAATATTAGCGTTGAAGGACCAATGGGGAAAGTTCTAGATGATACAAGTAGGCACAAGAATCAATCAACTAATGCTCACCACACATGGCATACAAACTCTTCTAGAAGGATCAATTTTATTTCCTAGTTGAGAAAAAAAAGAGTTATTTATCACACACTACCAACTAAAGAACATAGAGTCACAACAAGAGGTAAAGTGTTGTTAAAAAATCATTCAATTCCAAGCCCTTGATTCACAAAAACAAATTTAGGTAGAGAGGGATTTTTTTCACATTTCACCACATAAGATTAGCTATCCTTAGCACCAAATCCAGACGTTATCTCATATTTCGGATCTCGCAAGGGCAAACCATATGGCAACTCAGAATTTAACATAGGAATATCAGCAATCCTAATTTATAGTGCTATGGGTATTTAGGCTTCCCATGCATCTACGACTCTAACACTTCAACAAGATGATTTTCCCTTACAAATATCGTCACACAATCTATCATAGGGAAAGGCTCATCCAATATCAATATAAAGAAGAAAGATAAAAATCTAGAAATGAAAAATCAAAAAATGACTAATCTAAAAAGCATCGGCACCATTAGGCTACGCAATATTACAACCCAAAATCATCAAATTATCCATACAAATAAAAATCAAATCATCTAAATAATACATACCCAATATCAAATATGAAATAAATATGGAGACAAGGGCACCCCAACTAAAGATCTAGTAGTATCCTTACTGTATATCATGAACGCATAAAAAGAGTTTAAGGGGCTCCCTGAAATTGCATTAAGTGTTTTTATCACTCACCGTCTCCTTATCAGTATCATTAAAATCTGTCTTCTCATCATCAGACTACCTAAATGGAATCTCATTATTAGTATCTTCTCTAAGGGAGAGAAGTATCTCTCTGGGCTTGAGTACCTTCCACAAGTCCTTCACCTCTTTTCATAAGTGGTTGTAAACTTGTCTCTTTTTTTCTCCCTCATCCTTATCTTGTCATAAGAGTCATGCAGATCTTGATGTGACTATGTCAAGAATGATTAGGCCTACTCAATCCTAGATATAGTGGCTTGAATGCCTTTTGATCCTCAATAAACCTCTCATAATCACTCTGGAAGACGTAGGAGTGATGATTGGTAGAAGTCTCTCCTGGCCCTATGTGTAATTTAGACACATGCTCTCGTACTACTCGCCTCTAGATCGAGAACTCCTCAAATGGCCCTACTGAAGATGGCCTACAAGAATCAATATCATCATCCACTGACTTACCAAAATCGATCTTTCTCTTTTTCCTCTATGAAGCTTCTCCCCCACTATGAATCTTTAATGGGTCCTAAATATTCCTCAACCTCAGTTATCTTGCATAACTTAGTGACCAGGGAACAAAATAAGGGCATGGGTCCACCTCTGTTCTTGTAATATCTAAGCTCCACAAGCATAAAGCAACCAATATTTAAAGGAATATTATCCATGAGGAAAGCTACTATATGGGCTTGCATAATCGGACATATGTTATGTTGGTAGCCATATGGCTACAAATGATGGTCAACAGAATTCTATCTTTGGTAGTGAACTCATTCAAAGTTATACATACTTTTATGGTAGGCAATGGGACTTCTCTTCCTGGGCAAAATTGTATAGCCAAACAGCTGCCTGGGGCATAGTTCTTGGCCTCAAAATCTCCCGAATCAACATTTGGCAACCCATACACCTCATTGATCTACTCATCTCTAAAATAGACTTTCTTGTCCCTAATCTTTATAACTAGGTTGGAGATTTTCAAAGCACTGAGGTTTAGGTAGAATTTTCATACTCATTATTCATTGGCTTGGCATAGATCCGGGGCAAAACATCTCCAGCCCATTGCCACAAATCTCTCTTAGAAGGCTATGAGCTTCTCAGGCACTTGTTCTAATGATACGTCTGTTTTAGGGAGTAACTTCCTTCTGGCTAGGTCCTCATAGTATACAATTTAAAAATCAGTGGAGAGGAAGTGTTTTTGATCATATCCTACTATTCTTAGCTTTCAAACACCTGAAAACAACATACAAGGATTAAAAACAAATATCATCATGTGAAAACAACGCCATATGAATGACAGAAGCTAAAGAAGTGGCTTAAGGATCATATGTCGGTTTAAAATAAAAATTCAATATTTTGGATAGGGCGTCAGACAGGCCTCAAATTTCGCAATCACATTTCTTTGAGTTGAAATTATGACACCTGAAAGTCCTATCAAATAGTCCTCAACTCTCGCAATTGCACACTACTGAGTTGCGATCCTGATACTTGAATGGCTTGTCAGACGGGCCTCAGTCCTCACAATCCCACTCTGGTGAGTAGCGATCATGATACTAGAGGCCTTAATCCTAGGATTGTTCAAGATCATAATTCCTATTTCTCCACCAATTTGTGTTCATCAAACATAAATAACACTAAGAATATGAAGCATGCTTCATTAACATTCACGCATGCCTTCAAAATCAAGAAAAACTATCAAATAACTCATTTGGGTATTTTATCAAACACTTGGTGAGCATCCTAATTTCATATATATATATTGAACTAATTTGAATTATGATTGGGTATTCAAGATTTCACCAAGGATGTGCATGACAAAAACAACATCAACAACTTCAGAAAAATTAATTTAAATGATAATTAAGTGTAGGAATCACAATTTCAAGCCATCTCCCTAAACATGCTTCTAAGGGTCAAATTCATGCATTAAAAAGGATAATTGAAGGACATACCTGACATGTGGATGCAACCGAGGATTATTAGTACTTTAGAACCATTTAACAAAGATGAAAATTAAGGAATTTTAGGTATTTAAATGAGAGTGAGTGGGGGAGCCATTTTGGAGATGGTTTCTTTTTATAAAATCTCCTATAGCAATCACAACAATGTTGTCATGATCATGATATTTCGATCATCCGATCTCAATCTACCTTGGAAATCGAGATACCTGAGACCAAGTTGGGTGAACTTGAGACTAGGTTTAGCTCCCCTGCTTTCCATTTGTTTTATGTCCAACTCAATTCCACTCCACTAGTTATCTCCCAATTGATCAACTACACCTTTAGAATGCCAAGATTGTATGGATTCATCAAAAACAAAAAAAAACTACTCTAACAGTCAAAATTCAAAGGATACAGGCCAAATTCATGGTAATGATGGATTTTCTCCTATCCAGCACTTGATTTAACGTCGTGTCACAACGTCCATCGATAATCAATTTGTATCCTTGGGTTAAAATAACCAAAGATTCATTCCCAATGCATTGATCACTTTCTCATCTACCACATCGATTATCGACACTACTTGTAAATCCACCGTTTGCTATTTAGTTTCACACACTGAAAGAGACTTCATCATTGTGTACCCAAAATTTCATATCTCCATATTACATATAAAGTAGAGATCTTTTGGTGGCAAGGAATTTCTTCTTAAGGATGATTGGTATCTCATGATCGATCTCACAATCAAGGATGATAAAATCAGTCGAAAGGATAAATCAATCAACCTTAACTTACATATCATACAATATGCCCACCGGTTTCTTAATTGAATGATCCACCATAAAAAGTCTCATAGTAGTGGATATGGGAGCACCCAAGCTTAGCTTTTTGATACACAACATATGGCTTCAAGTTGATACCTTCTCCAAGATCACACAATACCTTTTCAAATTTGCACATCCTAATGATGCTAGGAATGGTAAATAAACTCGGGTCTTTCTTTTTCTGACATTATGTTTGTCATGATAGAACTACAACTATGAGTCACCTCGATATTCTCACAATCCATAAGCCACTTTTTTTACATCAAGTTGTTCATAGACTTAGAATACCTCAGGATATCTTGGAGAGATTCTAACAATGGAATATTATTTGAGAGGTTGCTAAGTTTGGTAAGAAACTTTTTAAACTTGACATTGTCATCTTTCTTCTTAAGCCTTTATGCAAATGGTAGGGGAATTTTCATTGGGGGCAATGGAATGCTTTGAGATTCATTCACATTTTTCTCATCACCATCAATTATTTGAGGACTTCCCGCCTCGTCACCATTTTCTTCAACTATCATTGACTCCTCAATAATTGTTTTCTTAGATTTTGAAGAATGAACACATTGTTCTTCTAGACTCTTTGTTTTTACACTTGCTTGCTCGTCATGTGACTCCACTTTGGAACTCCCATCGACCTCAACTATATTTTCATCAAGATTTCTTCCACTTCTAGTGATGATAGACATAACATATGCATCATTTTTAGGATTGACCACTGTGTCACTAGGCAAACCTCCTTTTGGACTAGCATTGAGTTGAGTTGAGATTTGGTCCACTTGTATTTCCAATTACTTGATGGAAGCCGAGTGGGTGGTCACCATTTTGATTAGTTGAAAAAATCCAATCTTAATCTTCCTTACCATTTTGTTGGTTCCTTCTACACGCGTTAAAATTTGAGCCAAGACATCTCTATGGTTGAATTTTTTGAATCCATGGAGTTTGACTCCTTATCTTTGGGCCTATCATAAAAGGGAATATATAGATCATACTCCCTCTATTTGTCTCTCCATTCACAGTCATGATTATGATCTCTATCCCTCCAATCTCTCTTTCGATCTCGATCTTTCCAACCTTGATTCATGTATTACCTTTGATAGGTAGGGAGGGAACCCTCTTATAGTCTAACAAAAATCTAATCTCCCATAAAGCTTCTCCCCATGTTCATCATTATAAGATCTAGAAATCCTATAAGAAACGATATTTACAGCCTTAGAAGGGGCACCTATCACATGTTTAATAAGAAGCTCTAGTTGGGTCACAACCTTGGCTATATTCTTATCCATTTCTTTATCCTTCTTCTTTTGCTCTTTGCTTACAAAAGAGTCTGTGGGGGACCCCACGGCCTCCTCGGTGTCCCTTATATTCCATCCTCTATTTTTATTTGTCATTTGCTCTAACAAAGTTTTCGTAACACCATATGGTAGCTTAACAAGAGAAATCCCGACCGTATTATCAACCACTATTTTATTCAATTGGTCAAATGCCCAATAATAAATTTTGAGAAGCATTTTCTTTGGCTCCTCGTGATTTTGGCATTGCATCAATTTGTCATTGAACCTTTTCCAAACATCATACAATGGTTTACCACTAAGTTGGAAAAAATTTATGATCTCATCCCTTAGTTGCAATAATTGGGAAGGAGGAAAGTACTTATCCAAGAATGCATTCGTGAGCTCATCCCATGAAGTGATAGATTCTACGGACAATGACCACAACCATAAAACCGCTTCTCCCAACAAAGATAATGGGAAAAGTCGTAAACAGATTGATTCTTGAGAGATGTGGGCTATGTCAAAAGGGGAACCAATATCAATACAATTCTTCAAATGTAGATTTTCATCCTCATATGCTTGGACTCTAAATAACCCTTTCTTTTGGAGTAAGTACAGAATCACACTAGTGATATGAAATACTTCATTTCCTTCCACTGGTGGAATGTGAGTAGCACTTGCTCAGCCCGCATCTCCAAGATGAACCATATCCTCAAGACTATAAAAAGATCAATCATTACTACCGTGTTTGCTTATGGTATCATGATTGCAATGATAATTACCTTACAAAAGACAAAATAAAAAACAAGTTAAAGTAAACACTATGTTTCAATCCCCGGCAATGATGCCATTTTTGATAAAGCTCAACTTACCCTTCAAATAAAATACAAGGCGGGTGTTGTCAATATAATACCCAACTATAAGTCGGGGTCAAATCTACTAGGAGTGAAAACTTAGAATTCACAACTTGTAAGTGTTGAGAGTCAACTATGTGTTAATCCATAATGTCAAATTAAACAATAAATGAAAATAAATTAGGGGGTATCGTTTTAGGTGAAGTTAATACAACAAAAGTCAACTTTATTATGAGATTGAAAAATTTAGGAGTGTTTCCAAATTGAGAGAGGTTTTGGGGTTATTTCATCTTAGGTGGGATTCATGCATGGGTTATCAACAATTAGTCATAGTTTAGTTAAGATTTTTGGGTAGGCTAGATTTAAGGTTTTGGTGTTAATTTTTCAATAAAACACAAAATCTCACTCATGGGTTCTTTCGAACACCTCATGAGCGTGTCAAATGTTCCAATTCACTACCTCAACTAGCATCCATATTTCTATGATGATGCTTATAAAATGAGCAAATTCAAATAACACCCTTATTTCTAAGATGATAACAAGAAATAAGCTAAGTCAAGTTGTTGTTCACAGTTACTCTTCACCCATATCAATCTTTTAAGGATGATATGGGATCCAAGACAATTAAGGTTTTCACCCAAAATTCTCAATTCAAACATAGAGTAATAGAAAAACCTATCACAATTAACTAAATAGTTGGACTAACAATCAACATCCACAAATTATTCACCACCTAATCAAACATAACCCCAAGAGATAAGTTTAGCTACTCATGAAACTAAAGGGAAGAGTTATATCCAAGTTGGAATTCAACTCATCCATTCAAACTAAAGTAAATATATTTTCCATGCTTTAAATTCAATCACCAAAATCAAATCTCTCTTAGGAAAACACCACAAATTATTTCTCACTCATAAAATTATTCTGAAGTCTCACAATTGAAAAATTGGATCTCCAAAATGTGAAGGGTTGAGCCTTTTATGTTTTGGGATTAAGCAACGTGAAATGACAAGTATTCCCCTAGAAGCTGGCCCATAGTCCCAATCGAACCCTCTTGGCCATGATCGTAGTGGTCATATTGTGATCTTCACCTTCTGACTCTGTTGACTGATTGCTATCGTGACCCTTAGATTGTGATAGAAATATCTAAGGGTCGTATCTTGGAGTTTGTCATCATCCTTTCACTCTTTTGGTCCTTTCCTTTCCTTTCCTGTCATGACCTAAATTAGGGCTTGGTCGTGATGGGTATCTCAAGTCCTCACTAAGGATCAGAGACCACTCTTTTGCCTAGCAAAAAGGGATATAACACTCCTACAAGCGGCTGAAATCCAACTATTTAACAATATAGAAAGGTAATGAACTCAAAGCCATCCAAGAATGTCAACAACAATACCCAATCCACAGTAATATCCATAAAGCCTCTACTAATCCAAAAATAATCTAAGTCGGGACATGCCCCGACCTTTATAAATAAAATAACAATGACAATGTTAATGTGAACTCCTTAATTCTAGATTATTAAAGGAAACATATGGAATGATCAAGTCTTCCAGAAAATATAAGCTCAAAACTTCGCTTCAAATGACCAATAAATCGAGTTGATCCACCTAGTACTGTATAGGAAAATTTAGGCTACCTTCGGACCCTATATCGCGTGGGGATACAACGTCCGAAGACGGTTAGTGGATTAAGCACTAGCATGTCACTCAGGGATAAGGATAAAGTTATGAAAATTCAAAATTTAGTTCAACTAAATGTATGTGTTCACATACATGTGTGCATACATATATACTTATAAATAATGCTGGGATAGGGAACAAGGCTTAACATGCACTTTAAAACTTTAGCCTGGATTATGTCATTCAATAGTTCTATATCAGTACCCATAGGGTATATGGTCCTCAAATGTCATGCCCTGGTCAGTCCTTAGTGTGTTTAGATGCATGAATCAGAGAATAATCTCATATATATATGCACGGGGGACTCAAACCTTCCAACCATATACTAAGGTGACTTAAGCACCCAATCATGTAATGTATTATTGGGGAGACAAACCTCATAACCATGTAATAAGGTGGACTCAAACCACCAAATCATAATCAAGGGAACTCAAACCCCAGGCCGTTTAGACCAAGACGTCGGCAAACGTGGTTTCCAGTTTTGGTCCCTTGAGATTGCCACTTTCACAGTCTATCTACCAAACCCTCTTTAAGCCCCATTAAACTATTTATCACTAATTCTTATTCATTGAACCCCAATACACATTTGGGAATACACTGTTGGTATCCTCATACTAACTATACTTGCAAAGTAACATCAACCTGCCATTACAATTTCATTAACTAGGGAAAACAACTCCCTTTGTTCATTAATACAAGGTAGGGAAACTGACCCCTTTTGTTAATTAAATAAAACCATCATTTCTCAATAGCCTCTTTATATCATGCGATTATTACAGAAATAGTTCAATGCAATTTTTACTTGTACTCAAAACCACTTTCATAAAATTGGGTTGGTGTTATTGCCAATTCAATTGTCAACATTCACAAAGTTTGGGTAAATCATAATCCCCTAGTTTATTCACCATATTCATGCATCAAATTACTTTCAAATCCACCATTTAAAACATATAAAATGCATATGTGAACTTGAAACATCACATAAACAACAATCATTCAAAATCCTCAACCCATGTTCCAAAACAAACGTCAAAACCACACAGAAGACTATTTAAAACACATGTTTTCAAAAGTAATAGTTGGGGAAGAGTAACATGATTGAAATATCAAGAGTTATGGAGAGAATTTTCCGTTGGGATCTCTAATAGATCAACTTCTTTGAAACCCCAAGTATTCTGCTTGAGAGAATTTAGAGAGTTTGAGAGTGTGCTTTGAGTGCTAAAGTGTTGAAAGTAGCATCTTAATGGTGTTTTATGGTCATGGGTATTAAGCGGGTAAGGAGGAAAATCTCTAAAGTACCCTTAACTAAAAGCTAAAATATTATCGCCAGTGACTACGGGTCACTATGCCTCTCGTAAGGACTTATTACGGCTCATCACCATGAGTCGTAGTCTGGATAGTAGTTAAGGGACCTCTTTTCTAGTATCCCTACGACTCACACCCTATGACTCGTTATGAGACCCTATGAATTGTAGGGTCCAAGTTATAGTCAAGACAGCAGCACTTTGGGCATCGCACTGCATTAGCTATAGATGGGTCCATACAACTCATTTTAAGTCTTTACAACTCATAACCCTTAGTTGTAGTCATAACAAAAACTCCAGGACAACATACTAGAAAGAATACGATTGGGTCCTTATGACTCATAATGACCTATGAAGACTCATAGGGAGGGTCGTCGTCTGAGTAGTAAGTCTAAAAACTCATAAATTTTCAAGGACCAAAATCCAATGTATTTCATTCTTTCATCTTAGGATCACTCATCCCCGAATGATGAGCTAAGGCATCCCCTTAGAATGATTTAATACGAAATACAACTACACTTACCTTTTACAAGAACAAAAAACAAATATGATAATCTTAACACTTACCTTAAGTACGAGCATCCGAAAGAGGGAACAAGAATGGGTAATTGAACTTCATGTCCTCTTCAGCTTCCCAAGTAGCTTCTTCATACTTTTGGTTCCTCACAGAACCTTCACTGAGGCCACATCCTTGGTACACAACTGATGAACTTGTCGATCGAAGATCTCAATTGGGTCTTTCTTATAAGACAAGAAGCCTGAAACACCAATACTTTCCAATAGAACTACCAAGGAAGGATCACCCACACAATTCCTCAACATCAAAACATGAAAAACTTAATGAATATAACTCAACCTCGGAGGCAAATCCAACTCATGAGTTACACTGCCCACTTGCTTCAAAATTTGGTATGGACCAACATAATAGGGACTAAGCTTTCCCTTCTTTCTAAACTGCATCACTCCCTTTATGGGAGACACATTCAAGAACACCAAATCATCTATATCAAATTCCAAGTCCCTTCTCCTTATATCCGCATCGGACCTTTAGTGACTCTGGGCAGTCTTAAGCTTGTCCCGAATTACCTTCACCTTCTCCATGTCTTATTGAACCAAGTTGGGACTATACAACCCAGCTTCACTAACCTCAAACCACCTAATAGGAGAACGACATCTTCTACCATAAAAAAACCTCAAATGAAACCATACCAATGCTTACGTGACCTCTATTATTATACGCGAACTCTATGAGAGGAAAATGAGACCTTAGTATATCCTGCAAATTCTAAATATTTTATCTACTTTCCTATACATCAGTGGGTGGAAAACGGTGTTAAGGTTCACCTTAGTACCCAAACCTCTCTAGAAAGAATGCTAAAAGTGTGAGAAGAACTGAGCACAACAATTGGATATAATATAAACAAGCGCTCTATACAACTTAATGATTGTCTAAATGAACAGCCTTGCAAAATCTTCAGTGGAGTAATAAGTCTTAACAAGTAAAAAATGAGCAGACTTAGTCATCGTATCCACAATGACTTAAGTCGAATCAAACTACAGGTGGGACCATGGAAAGCTATAATGAAGTCCATATTAATCACTTCCCATCTCCATTTACGCAACTCAATCTCTTGAGACAACCCACCAGGTCTCAAGTGCTCCAACTTTAATTGTTGACAAACCATACACTTTCCCAGAAAATTTTCCACATCCGGCTATATGTTATTCCACCAATAGATCTCTTTCAAGTCACGGTACATCTTTATCAAGCCAGGATAAATAGCGTACCTCAACTAATAAGCCTCAACCAAGATACTCTCTTGCAGCCCATCAATATGGGGATACCCAGCCTACCTTGGTATCTCAAGATGCCATCATCACCAATCTCAAAAACCTTCACCTTCTGCTAGCATCCACATCAAGATAGTATTCAAAACCTACTTCTCTTTTACTTCAGTACAAAGAGATGACTTTAGAACTTTTTGCACCATCACACCTCCAACCTCAAAGTCTAAAAGATGAATCCTAAGATTATCCAATCGGTGAATATCCTTCACCAACTTTTTATTCTCCTCATCCACATGAGATAATCTTCCAACAGATAACCCACTAAGGGCATCAACAACCACATTAGTTTTACCTTGATGATAGTAAACACTCATATGATAGTCCTTGAGTAACCCAAGAAACCTCATTTTTCCTGAGATTCAACTCCTTCTGGGTAAACATATATTGTAAGCTCTTATGATTTGGATATATGTCAATATGAACCCCATACAAATAATAGCGCCAAGTCTTTAAAGCAAAGACCACAACCAACAGTTCTAAGTAATGCATCGGGTATTTCTTCTTATAAACTTTTAACTTTCTAGATTATAGGCCAAAACTTTACCATTCTGCATAAACACACAGCCCAGTCCCATATGGGATGTATCACAATAAACCATAAAACTCTCAATACCTTAAGGTAGAGTTAGAACCAAAGCTAAAGTCTACCTGTCTTTCAACTTCTCAAAACTACACTCTCAAGCATTCGACTATAAGAACATTACCATTTTCTGACTCAACTTAGTCAGTGGGGAAACAATAAAAAAGAAACCCTCCAAAAACCTTTTATAATTGCTAGCTAAACCCAAAAATTGGTTGGAGTCGTGGGTCTAGGCCACTTCTTAACCACATCAACTTTCTGTGGATCCATCATGATCTCCTAACTAGACATGACATGACCCAGATAGGTCACAACATTCAACCAAAACTCGCACTTAGAGAATTTAGCATACAATCGGTTCTCCTTATGGGTTTGCAACACTACATGGAGGTGATCGACATAATTGCATCACTCTTAGAACAAACTAGGATGTCATCTATAAACACAATGCTGAATAATTTTAGAAACTAATGGAATACCTGATTCATAAGATCAATAAATTCCACCAACACATTATCCAAACCAAAGAACATCACCAAAAACTCAAAATGACCATACTGGGTTCAGAAAATAGTCTTAGGGATATCTATCTCTCTAATCTTCAATTGATCATAACCCAATCGAAGGTCAATCTTATAGAAGTACTAAGCACCCTGAAGCTTGCCAAGCAATTCATCAATCCTAAAAGAGGATACTTATTCTTCACCAGCACCTTATTTAACTAGTGATGATCTAACATCCAAATCGAACCATCCTTGCTTCGCACGAAAAGCATATGAACACTCCATTGGAAAACACTAGGATGAATATGATCCTTACCAAGAACATCTTTTAACTACTCCATAAATTCTTTTAACTCAGATAGAGCTATTTAATAGGAAGGGATAAAGATAGGATGAGTGTCTCAAAGAAGATCAATCCTAAAATCAATCTCCTTGTTAGGAGGAACACTTGGAAGATCATCGAGGAACACTTGGAGAACTTTACAAAACATCGAGATAGATTGCAATGAAGGACCCTCAGAACTAGAATCTTTAACATGGACTAAATGGTATAGACACCCCTTGGAGATCAACTTCTAGGCTCTAAGATAAAAAATGAAACTTTTCTTAGCAACTAAGGAATTAGATTCCCACCCAATCAATAGTTCATTCCGTAATTAGAAACTAACTATTCAGGTCCTACAGTCAAGAGATGCATAGCACAAGTGCAACAAATCTATCCCTAAAATCACATCAAAGTCTATCATCTCTATTAAATCTAACAAAGTCTCCCTACCACTGATAGATACAAAATAACCCTTATAATCTTTTCTAGACACAATAGAGTCACCCACTAGAGTAGACATAGAAAAAGGATCTAGAATACACTTGGGACCAAAGCCAAAATGAATAGCCACATAAAGGGTCACATTAGAAAGTATAAACCTTGGATCAAGCAGATAATACACATCATGAAAGAAGAGTCATCACATACCAGTGACAACATTTGGAGATGTCTTGGATTCTTAGAGAGTGGGAAGAGCATAAAGGTAATTCTGACCAATACGGAAGCCAAAGGTAGCACCCTTTGGTGCAGGAGTTAAAGATGTAGCAACAGAAACCTTATTAGCCCTAGTAGCAACCCTAACTGATGGACAATCCCATCGTACGTGGCCCAACTAACCATATTTAGGGAACCTATTCCTCTCTTCCCCAAAAAATCCATGATGTACCTGCCTATAAAATTGACAAGGGGGATAAGATGGGGCTGACTGAGCTCCACTAGCCTGAGACTGGGTACCCTGTACCCTGGGACCATTAGAAATGATGATCACCAAAAGGCTTAGGAAATGGGGAACTACCCATAGAATAGGAACCTAAATTTCCCCAGGCCTTCTTCTTAGACCCTTGTCTGTCATCACTATTATTATTATTCTGACCTTTTTCTTCATCTGAGTACCGAAACTTCTTACTCTGACTCTCCCCAATTTCCACCTACTCATTCTTCTCAACCTCCACTTGTTGTATGTACACCACCAACCTATAAATGTCAATGTCATTATTAAATAAGGTAGCCTTACATTCCAATACCAAGTCATGGGATAACCTCTAGCAAACTTTCTTATCCTCGCTCTCATGGAAGACATTAACCCAGGGGAGTAATTAGATATTTGGTAAAACTTCAAGGCATACTCCTAAAAAGTCATTATGACTTGCCTTAAATTCACAAACTCCTCGACCTTTACTTTTCTTAACTCTTGAGGAAAAAAATAGTCAATAAAGGTGCCAAAGAAATTATCCCAGAAGCCTACCTCAACATCATCGCCTATCAACTGATCCCACTCCTTATACTAATGACATACCATATTTTTTAATTAATATGCGATAAACTTCATACCCTTAGAGTCAAAAGCATGCATTACTTAAAAGATTTTCTCAAATTTATCTATAAATCCTTGAGGATCCTTTAAAACCTTAGAGCAATAAAGGTTGAAGGATTGAGCCTCATAAAATTCCTAACTCGAGTAACCTTAAAAGAACTCACAACAGTACAAACAAGACCTGACTGATGTGACTGAGATGTCACCAACTTGGTCAACGGATAAATAGATCAGTGAAACTCAGCATTAGAAATATCTCCTTGGGGAAGTAGAGCATGATCATTTTTAGCCTGAGAGGCCTGAGAAGGACTGGTAAGGATCAATGAAACTCCACATGAGGCAGTATAATTAGGAGCTGGAGACCTAGAATGGGCTTGAACTCCATTAGTAGAATGAGCTCCATCGACATTATCCTTAAATGGGATAGAAGAGTTTCCACGTGCATCAGAACTTCTTAGAGGCATGATCTAAAATGCAAAAAAATGGGTATTATAGAAGATTCAATATAATACACTTTATATCCCAAAATATAACAACAAGAAAGGAAAACATTCCTAAATATCTTATTGCCCCTCCCTTATAAGTATGGTGCACTACATACCTATAAAAGAGACTATACTTAACAAAGCTTTATGGATACCTAAAGATACCAAAACTAAGCTTTGATATCATATTTGTCATGACTCAAACCAAGCATAGCTGTGATGGGTATCTCAAGTCCCCACCGAGGACCAAAGACCACCCTCTTTTCCTAGCCAAACAGGATATATAACACTCCTAGCAAATGCTAAAATCCAAAAAATAGAGCAATATAGAAATATAATAAAGTCAAAGACACCTAAGAATGTAAAAAACAATACCCAGTCCACACTAATATCCATAAAGCCTCTACTAATCAAAAAATAATCTAATTTGGGATATGCTCCCGACCCTAGTAATGACAATGACAATGACAATTACAATGTTAATGTGAACTCTTTAATTCTAGTTTATGAAAGGAAACTGATGGCAAGTCTTTCAAAAAATAAAAGCTCACTACTTCAGCACCAACGACCAATGAACTAAGACGATCCAACTAGGACTGCCCAGGAAAAGTAGGATTGCCTTCGGACCCTGCATTACATAGTGATACAGTATTTGAAGATAGTTAGTGGGTTGATACTAGCACGTAAGTCAGGGATAAGGATAAACTAATGATAATTCAAAATCCAGTTCAAATCAATGCACATGTTCGCAAACATGTGTGCATACATATATACTTATATAAAATATTGGGATAGGGAAAAAGGCTTAATATGTACTTTAAATATTTAGCTTGGATTATGTAGATTTACTATCATATATGTGTACCCACAGGATATATGGTCCCCATCTCTCACCTCCTGGTTGGACCCTAGTATTTGTAGCCACACAAACTGAACATTAATCTCATATATATACACGGGGGACTCGAACCTCCCAACCATATACTAAGGTGACGTAAGCACCCGGTAATGAAATATATTGTTGGAGATCTAAACCTCCTAATCATATAATAAGTTGAACTCGAACCACCCTATTATAAATAAAAGGACTTAAACCTTAGGCCATTTAGACCCCTGCATTGGCAATTGCATTTTCAAGTTTTGGTCCCTCAGGATCGCCACTTTTATGGCCCAACTATACAAAGCCCCATTAAAATATTTATCATACATTCCCATTCATTGAACCCCAATACTTATTTAGGCATGCATTATCGGTATCATCATGCCAACTAAATATAACGACCCAATTTGCTGAACCGAAATGCTACATGGTGCTCATGACCACAAGCTAACCTATGACTGATATCTGTACCTGTATACTATATAAGATAACATAATAATGTAGAAACATGCACTAAAAGGCTATAAGATTTGATCATGAACTTAACTGAATAACACGTAACATTTGTGTGGGGTAATAGAATACCTAAAAAAAAATTAAAGTCTTAAACATGATATTCTGTATCTAGTCTGCATCTTGTCTAGAAACCTCTACTATCTGATGAATTTGAATAAAGAGTTGATGGGACATATCCCCAACTAAATCCAACTAATAAGCTAATCAATAGATACTAGAAAATTATTATATCCTTGAAGGATGAGGACTCCACTTCTACTCTGATTGTAAAATCTGGAATCAATTGCTGATCTGGAACTCGTGTCATTGAACCTATGGTAACCATAGCGTGAATATGTCAGTACATATGTATCGAGTATACATGTGAGGTAGGATATATGCAAGGGTTTGCATGAATAAATAATACTAACTGACTATCTAACATGAATGTGAGAATATATGTATTTTACGAAACTATAACTGACAATGTGATTTCATGATTTCTGAGTCCGTATACTGATAACGTGATATGCTAGTAACTGATATGACCGATAACATAAAGAACTATATCTGAATAATACTGATAACATGGGTGATTGTATCTGAGTATAACTGATAACATGGGTGACTATAGCTGACATTCCTAAATTTGATGGAACTTATCTGAGTTCCGCACTGTATCTAATTTGACTGTGTCTGATAGTCCTGAAATCTGAAGAACTATCTGCGTTCTATTACTGAGACTGATTGACTATATATGACAATCCTAATTCTATAACATAAAACTATGGGAAGTAGTATCTAACTAACATGCCACAAAGGTGCTATAATAGCTGAGCTAGGGTCCAATCTATGCCCTGATTGGAAGGGTGTCAATACTGAGCCACTGGTAAGGACAACAAGTGAGTAACCCTCATATAATAGGTAACTCTAGCGAGAACAGTGGGAACCCTCACATAATAGGTTAAGCCATCTCATCTACCCTCATATAGCATTCTATAATGTCTCAACATATGCTAGCTACATAGTTCTGGAATGAAAGGATTGGTTCTAGGAATCACACACTTGTATAATAGGTGAGTCCCCATCCTTGGTTTCACTCGGTGCTAATTCTTACTCCTATCTGAATGGACACTGAACATGATTTACTAAACTGAACTAAGCATGGACTAAGTTACTCAATTTCCATGGATGACGGAATACTACTGATATCAGACAACTGGCTGAATCATGAGATGATGAATATTTTTCCTGAGTCATAAGACTATCTGAAGTCTAAGAGTTCATAGCTTGACTTAGAGTATCATGAAAACATGACATGGATATAGGCAAACAGCTAATATTTTGGGTACAAGTACCCCCAGAACCCGATAGAAGGAAACTGATATGACTTGATAATCTTGAATACATGATAATCACCACAATTCATTCATTGAAGCATTTCATCAAACATCTAATAGGTATAAGCTTGTACATTAATGGGGATTTTCATGATATCATGCTAGTTAGGCAAATTTCCTTCATCTAGGCATTTTATCAATCATATGGTAGGCATAGTACATGTAAACACATTATACAATAATTAAACATCAGGCTTCAATTCCAATTCCATCATACAACATTTTAGTCATGAGATTTCGTAAATCTTTATCTATACTAATCAACCCACATGGAATTTATCATCAATTCCTTATTTATCAGCATGAAAGAGAATATACAAAGCATGAAAACATGAAGAAAATCCATAACTTACAGTTAAAAAGGATTCTTGGACTTCATATATGAAAGAAGTCCATGAATGAACACTATGCATACCTTAGATTTTGATTTCATACAGATTGATGGGGAAACTTTCCTGAATTTGAATCCCCAATAAAAACTCTAGTTTGTTCTTGAGATAAACTTGAGAGAAATTAATATGTTTTGGGTGAAAATGGCTAAATCACGTGTTAAAGGGATTATATAGGGGAAGTTGACCCTTTTAACCCTGGACACGTCATTCAATTTTCAGTAAAATTTCCCGAGTTGAGCCCTTGGAGCGATGCGGCTTTATCGCGTCGTGTCACAGAAAATTGACAATTGGAAAATTGCATGGTGGTGCGACGCGGAGCTATCGTGTTGCCACCTTATCTACGACCTAGAAGTTTGGCGCGATGTGCCAATATCATAGAACAACATAGGAATTTTACAATTGCCATTTGAGATATCTCCGCGATGTGCTGAAGGCTCAGGTCAAACACTGTCTCACTAAAAAGGCTCTAACTCTTCGTTCGGGTGTCGGATTGGGGCGAATTATATATCGATAGAAATCTTATTCAATTTTCCACATGATAAAAAGTGAAAATTATGGAAATACCTCAGTTATAAGAATTAATTCTTATTTCAAAGAAAGTTTGAATATCCTTGAGATGATTTTGAAGCTAAGAAAAAACACGGGTATTACAATATCTCCCCTTTGAGAACATTCATCCTCGAATGCGACTGACTAAGAGGGGAAAAACTAAGTTGAACATGAATAATTGGAACATGATCTCATGACGTACGTGACTGACAAGATGAACATAACATACTAAGCATGCATATCTGATGCATGCGTATCTGATGCATAACTATATAACTGATCTGATACATAAATGTATGTATGAATATGCGGTGGTACTTGGTACCGATATTATCATGGGAACATGAACATGAGACTGAACACTAAGTTAGTTATGTACACTAATCATGAAACTGAGTAAGCTTAAGGAGAACTATTACCTTGAGCTTAATCTGAGTTGGCGGGGAAGAGGTGAGGATACTTGGTATGCATATTTGCTTCTTCTTCCCAAGTAGCTCCCTCGACGGACTGATTTCGCCAAAGAACCTTAACTAGAGGGACTTCTTTGTTCCTCAATATATGAGTATGATAGTCTAGGATTTCAACTAGAATCTCTTTATAAGAGAGGCTGTTCTGAACATCTATGCTCTGAATAGGGACTACGACTGATGGATCACCTATACACTTCTTGAGCAAAGAGAAATGAAAGACTAGATAAATTGAGGCTAGATCTAAAGGCAATTCGAGCTCATAAGCTACCTTGCTGAATTGACTGAGAATCTTGAATAGACTGATATATTGGGGACTGAGCTTTCCCATCTTACCAAATCTCTTCACTCTTTTCATAGGAGAGATCTTGAGGTAGACATGGTCACTAATCTCAATCTCGAGATCCTTTCTATGAACATCTACATAAGACTTCTATCAGCTCTGAGTATTTCAAAGTCTTTCTCTAATTAACTTAACTTTCTCTAAGGCCTCAAATACTAAGTCAGGACCTATGACTGAGGCCTCACTAACTTTGAACCAACCAATTGGAGATGTACATCTCCTACCATAGAAAGCTTCGAATGGAGCCATCTGAATACTGGAATGATAGCTATTGTTGTATGCAAATGCAATCAAAGGTAAGTGGGCATCCCAACTACCCTTGAAATCAATTACATACGCCCTTAGAATATCCTCCAAAGTTTGAATGTTCCTTTCTTCTTGACCATCTATCTGAGGATGAAAGGCTATATTGAGATGAACTTGGGCACCAAGACCCTTTTGGAATGCTTTCCAAAAATGAGAAGTAAATTGGGTACCTCTGTCTGAGATAATAGTCAATGGAACACCATGCAATCTGACGAGCTCCTTAATGTAGAGCTTGGCGTCATCCTTGGATGAATAAGAGGTATGAATTAGAAGGAAAAGAGTTGATTTGGTCATTCTATCTACAATGACCCATACTAAATCATGTTGACGACGAGTTCAAGGCAAACCCATCACGAAGTCCATGTTCACAACTTTCCACTTCCAAGTAGGAATACTGAACTCCTACATAGGACCACTAGGCTCCTAATGCTCTATCTTAACTTTCTGACATGTAGAGCACTTAGCCACAAACTCTATAACATATCTTTTCATCCCACTCCACCAATAGATTTCCCGCAAGTCACGGTACATATTAGTGGCCCCTGGATGAATAGAGTAGCGCGCACCATGCACATCAGAAAGCATTCGCTGCCTCATGTTCTCTACGCCTGGAACACAAAGACGACCCTAATAATGAAGAACACCATCTCCCCCTTGGGAGAAAACCTCTATTTTCTGATTTTGAACTGACTCTTTTAGCTTGATAAGGCTAGGATCCTTATCTTTCTTTTATTTTACCTAAAAAACTAGAGATGATTCTAAACTACTCTGAACACATACACCGCCCTCTGAAGAGTCGACTAAGAAAACGCTTAGTCTGGCAAGCTGGTGGACTTCCTAGACTAACTTCTTCTTACTATCATCAACATGAGAAATACTATCCATGGACAGTCTACTGATAGCGTCGTCCACTACGTTGGCCTTGCCCAGATGATAAAGAACACTCATGTCATAATCTTTTAAGAGCTCTAACCACCTTATTAGATGAAGATTGATATCTTTTTAAGAAAAGACATACTGATGGAAAAGACTATGGCTGCTAACTCAAGATCATGAGGTAATTCTTCTCATGGGGTTTAAGCTATCTGGAGGTGTAGGATAGGACCTTACCATACTGCATGAGGACACAACCCAAACCTACTCTAGATACATCATAGTAAACTACAAAGATCTAAGACTGGAACTGAGGTAATTTGAGTCTTCAATTCTTGAAAACTCTTTTCATAAGGATCTGACCACTGGAACTTGACTTTCTTCTGAGTCAATTTGGACATAGGGGATGAAATGGATGAAAATCCTTCAACAAACCATCTGTAATACCCAGCCAAACCCAAGAAACTCCTTATATCTAATGAAGAAATAAGGGCGAGGCCAGTTTCTTACTGCTTCGGTCTTTTGAGGATCTACTATAATGCCATCACCGGAAATAATATGGCTAAGGAATGCTACTTATCTTAGCCAAAATTTTCACTTACTAAATTTGACAAATAACTGATGATTTCTGAGAGACTGGAGTACTATTCTAAGATGGTCTGCATAATCTCACTCAGTGCAGGAATAGACCAGAATATCATCTATGAAAATTATGATAAATATGTCCAAGTACAGCTTGAACACATGGTTCATCAAGTCCATGATAGTTGATGGGGAATTGGTAAGACCAAATAACATGACTAGAAATTCAAAATGACCATACCGCATACAGAAAGCTGTCTTTGGGATATCACATTCTCTAACTCTGAGCTGATGATAGCTGGATCTGAGGTCTATCTTACAGAAATTAATAGCACCCTAAAGTTGGTCAAACAAGTCATCGATTTTGGGAAGACGATACTTTTTGTTTACTCTAACCTTATAGAGTTGACGGTAATCAATACACATTCTGAGAGAATAATATTTCTTGTGCAAGAATAAGACTGGTGCACCCTATGGGGAAATGCTGGGTTTGATGAATCCCTTATCTAAGAGATCTTTCAACTGTTATTTTAGTTCCTTGAGTTTTGCTGGTGCTATTATGTTTGGAAGAATAGAGATAGGCTAAGTGTCTAAAAGAAGATCAATACCGAAGTCTATTTCCCTTTCGGGAGGAATTCTTGTAAGATCTTTGGGAAAGACATCTGAATATTCATTCACTACTGGGACTAATTCAAGACTGGGAGCCACAGAACTAGAATCTCTAACATGAACTAAATGATAAACACATCCCTTAGATATTAATTTCCTTGCTCGAAGGTAGGAAACAAGCTGACCACTGAAAGCAGATACACTACCCTTCCACTCTAGGATGGGTTCATTCGAGAACTGAAACTAAACTATGGCATAGCAGGAATGAAGCCAATCCATGCTAAGAATAACATCAAAATCAATCATCTCTAACTTGACTAAATTTACTGATGTGACTTTCTGAAATATCATAACCAGGCAGTTCCTGTATACCCATTGGGCTATGATGGTTTTACCCACTAGGGTAGAGACAGAGAAGGGATCTGCTAAAATTTTAGGACTAATTCCAAAATCAACTGCTATACAAGGAGAAACAAAAGAAAAGGAAGCTCCTAGATATAGCAAAGCATAAACATGCACATAAAAGATCTATAACGAACCAGTAACTACATCAAGAGAACTTTCATGATCTTGTCGAGTCTGAAGAGCATAGAGACTATTTGGGCGTTGCCTGCTAGTAGCATTGGAAGTGTTACCCTACTAATTTGGGCGACTGGACTGAGCTGAGGAGCCATTCTATTATCCCTAAGGACCTGGCTGTGGACAATCTCTAACTCTATGGCATGGCTTTCCATAACCAAAACAATACCACTTCCTGTTCTAACAACCCTGATGGTACTTACTGCAAGTCTGGGAAAGAAGATAGGTGCGGGCACTACTAATACTACCCTGGGTCTTAGAGCCTGGCGCTCTATCTTTGTTACCTTCTCTGAACTTAGGAACTAGAGCACTTGCTGTAGAGGGAGCTAGAACTGATGACTTAGGACAAAACTGGGAACAGTTTCCTCCTTCTTACTTAGGCTGACTAAAATTGAAGCTACCTATCTTCGCTCTTTTATTCTGCTTTTCCCTCTGCTTAATTTTTTGCTCTTCTATCTGCTGAGCATGGGTCATAAGTCTAGCTAAGGTCATGTTACTATTCATCATGGTGGATCTGCACTCATTAACCACACTGTCGTTCACCCCTGAAGTGAACTTACTCTTCTTAGATCTACTATTTGCAACCACATGAGGGGCATACCTGGCTAATTGAGTAAACTTAAAATAACACTCTTTCACTGTCATATTACCCTGCCTGAGGTTGATGAACTGTAGCACCTTGGCTTCTCTAAGCTCTTGGGGAAAGAATCTATCTAAGAATACAGTGACGAACTCCTCCCACTCTATAAGAACTGCATTATCTAATCTTTCAGACTTCCACTATTTGAACTAAGCATGAGCCACATCCTGCAACTGGTATGCAGCTAGCTCAGCATTCTGAATAGTAGTCACCCCAATGGTGTCTGTCACTTTTTAAACTTGATCTAGAAAGTCCTGAGGGCCTTCATCTACCTTAAACCCAAGGAAGGTTAGAGGATTCATTTGGGTGAAGTCTTAAATCCTTGTTGCAGCTAAGTTGGCCACTAGGTTGGCTGGAATAACTATTGTCCATTCATTATGAGTAGCGAATGATTGAGAAAGAGTGGTAAATACGGTCCTGAACTTTGCATGAGAAAAATGATCGCCCAAAGGATCTTCGGGCTGAGGGGCTGACTAATTTCTTCTCTTAGGAGGAATATTCTAAAATAAAGAGAAGAAGCGATTAGACTGAGAGATGACTTGTGACTATGCTCATAGGCCTGACATAAATACTGAAAGAAGGGAAACTATTTTTAAACATCTCATAGCCTCTTGCACATAAATGTGGCATGCAACACACCCATGTACAAGACTCTACTAGATACGGCTTTCAGACTTCCTAGGACTCTATTGAATCTTAAGCTCTGATACCAAGTTTGTAACGACCTAATTTTTTGAATCGGAATGCTACACGATGGTCATGACCTCGAAGAATCACAAGTTAACCCATGGCTGTTATTTTTTACCTGTATACTGTATAAGATAACATAATAATGTAGAAACATGTACTGAAAGGCCATAAGGCTCGATCATGAACATAATTGAATAACGTAATATTTGTGTGGGGTAATAGAATACCCAAAAACTAAAGTCTTAAACATAAAAGCATGTATCTAGTCTGCATCTCATCTAGAAGCATCTACTATCTGAAGAATATGAATAAGGAGTTGATGGGACATGTCCCCAACTAACTCCAACTAATAAGCTAATCAATGAGATATTATAAAATCATTATGTCTATTAAGAATGAGGACTCACTTCCACTCTGACTGCTAAATCTAAAATCTACTACTGATCTGGAACTCATGTCTCTAAACCTATGGTGTAACATAAAAAGAAAGCACCATAGCATGAATGCGTCAGTACATATGTACCAAGTATACATGAAAAGTAGGCTATATGCAAGGGTTTGCATGCATGAATAATGCTAACTGACTTTCTAACATGAATGTGAGAATATATACATAAATACGTAACTATAACTGACAACATGATTTTGTGATTTCTGAGTCTGTATGTTGATAACGTGACATGCTAGTAACTGAAATGACTGATAACATGAAGGACTATATCTGAATAAAGCTAATAACATGGGTGGTTATATCTGAGTATAACTGATAATGTGGGTAACTGTAGCTGACAGTCCTGAATCTAATGGAACTTATCTGAGTTCTGGACTGTATCTGAGTTGAAAGTGCCTGATAGTCCTGAAATTTGAAGAACTATCTGAGTTCTATTACTGAGACTGATTTACTGTATCTGACAGTCTTGATTCTGTAACATGAAACTGTGGGAAGTAGTATCTAACAAATATGCCCCAAAGGTGCTATGATAGCTGAGCTGAGGTCCAATCTATGCCCTGATTAGAAGGGTGTCAATACCGCGCGACTGGTAAGGACAACATGTGAGTAACCCTCATATAACAGATACCTCTAGAAAGAACGGTGGGAACACATATATAACAAGTTAAGACACCTCATCTACCCTCATATAGTAGGCTATGATGTCTCAACCTATGATTGCTATATAGTTCTGGAATGCAATGATTGCTTCTAGGAATCACACCCTCGTATAACAGGTGAGTCCCGATCATTGGGTTCACTCGGTGTTAATTCCTACTCCCATCTAAATGAATACAGAACATGATTTACTAAACTAAGCATGGACTGAGTTACTTAATTTTTGTGGCCGATAGAATACTACTTATATCTTACTACTGACTGAGTCATGAGATCATGAAGATTTTTCCTGAGTCATAATAATATTTGAAGTCTAAGAGTTCATAGGTTGACTGAGAGTATTATGAAAACATGACATGAATCTAGGAACACAACTAATATTTTTGGTACAAGTATCCTCATGAATCGATGGAAGGAAATTGACATGACTTGATATTCTTAAATACATGATAATCACCATAATACGTTTATTGAAGCATTTCATCAAACGTCTAATAGGCATAAGCTTGTACATTTATGGGTATTTTTATGAAATCATGGTAGTTAGGAAAATTTCCTTCATCTAGGCATTTTATCAAACATATGGCAGGTATAGTACATGTAAACACATTATACAATAATTAAACATCATGCTTCATTCCAATTCTATCATACCAGGTTTTAGTCATGAGATTTCATAAATCTTTATCTATGCTAATCAAGCCACATGGAATTCATCATCAAATCATGGAATAGAAATCAATTCCTGATTTATCAACATGAAAGAGAACATACAAAGCATGAAGGCTCAGGTCAAACACTGTCTCACTAAGAAGGCTTTAACTCTTCAGTCGCGTGTCGAATTTGGATGAATTATATATCGATGGAAAGCTGATTCAATTTCCCACGTGATAGGAAGTGAAAAATATGGAAATACCTCATTTATAAGATTGAATTCTTATTTCAAAGAAAGTTCTAACATCCTTGAGATGATTTTCAAGATAAGAAAAAGAACGACTATTACCCTAAACTTGTAAGGTAACATCAACATGCCATCACAATTCTATTAACTTGGGAAAAGAACTCCCTTTGTTCATTAATAAAAGGTAGGTAAAACTGACTACCTTTTTTTATTAAATCAAAACATCATGTTTCAATAGCCTCTTTATAGCATGTAGTTGTTCTAAAAATAGTTCAATGTAACTTTTACTCATACTCAAAACCGCTTTTACAAAATTGGTTTGGGGTTATTACCAATTCAATTGTCAAAATTCACAAAGTTTGGAGAAATCACAATACCTAAGTTTATTCACCATACCCATGCATCAAATTGATTTCAAACCCACCATTTAAAATATAAAAAATACATATGTAAATATGAAATATCACATAAACAACAATCATTCAAAACCCTCAACCCATGTCCAAAACTAACATCAAAACCATATGGAGGACTATTTTAAACACATATTTTAAAAAAATAATAGTTTGGGTAGAAACTTACCTAAAATATCAAGAGTTGTGGAAAAACATTTCCCTTAGGAGCTCTAATTCATCAACTTCTTTGAAACCCCAAGAATCTTGCTTGAGACAATTTAGAGAGTCTGAGATAGTTCTTTGAGTGCTACGATATTGAAAATAAAGTTCAATAGGTGTTTTATGTCGAGGTTATTAAGTAGGTAAAGAGGGAAGTGTCCAAAGTGCCCTTAATTAAAAGCTATAAAATTATCACCAGTGACTATAGGTCACAATACGACTTATAAGGGCTCACTACGGCTCATCACCATGAGTCGTAGTTTGGATATTAGCTAAGGGATCCCTTTTATAGTAACCCTATGACTCAAACCCTATAACTAATCAGGATACCCTATGACTCGTAGGGTCTAAGTCATTGTCAAGACAAAAACTCTTTAGGAATCGTACTGGTTTGGCTATGGATGGGGCCATGCAACTCATTTGGAGTCTTTATGACTCATAACCCCTAGTCTTAGTCACAATAGAAATTCTAGGACAACATACTATCTAGGATCTTATCGAGTCCTTAACACCCATAATGACGTATAAAAACTCGTAGGAAGGGTCATCGTCTAGGCAGTAAGTCTAGAAACTAAGAAATTTTCAAGGACAAAAATCTAATGTGTTACATATCCAGCTTTGCCTCAACTCTTTTTTATCAGATTTACCTGTAAGATCATAAACACTAGAAATTAGTGCATTTTATATAGAACTAGTCTCATATATTCCATCATTTCACCATAGTATTCAAGAATTTTGATGTAAATGAGTGGAAAATTTTCCACTCATCAAAGTGATAGGGAGAAAGCCTTGATTCATTGAGAGGGACAACATATGCATCCTATAACAAACAGTTGGAATATTTATACATATTGAAAAATCCTTATCCTGGTTCACACATATGAATTAAAAAAACACAATATCATGAATTCATGTATGTGTTTAAATTGCTTTATTCTTTAATTAAAGGATTTGATTCATGTCGGCCAATTGTGATAGTTGATGGCAGTCACCTCAAAGGAACCTATAATGGGACTTTTATTGCAGAAAGCATGCTAGATAGAGCAGATTTTCTTTTTATTTTATAATTTATATTTCATATTTTGTTTCAAATTGTTTGTATGCCATTAAATATGTATATTCACTATCTTAATTAAAAAAATTATCAACAAATGCTGAAAATTAACTGAATGGCATGCTAAAATTATATATGTATAGGTGATCTATAGGACATATATTTTCACTAGCTTATAGAATACTGGATTCAGAGAATTATACAACATGAAGTTGGTTCTTTGAGCAGTTCAAAAAAGCTCATAGGATAAAATCAAATATGTGCATTATCTCCTATTGGAATAAGAGCATTATAAAGACTATATCAATTGTATATGATGGTGTTCCATAGTATGGTTGCATCTGACATTTGTGGAAAAATATCATCACCAATTTTAGGAAGTTGTATGTAAAGTTATTAGGTGTATTTTATGCAATGACAAAAGAATATACTATTTCTAAATTAAACAATCTAATGAAGAATGTTGAACAAACAGATATAAGGGTGAAAGATTGCTTGCGGTTGGCTGGTTATGATAAGTGGACTTGGTGTATTCAACTTTAAATTGAGATTTTACACTTACATCAAAGATCACAGGGAATATAAACATGCATCTTAAAGAAGTGAGGGAATTGCCAGTATGTGATTTCTTAGAGAAAGTCAAAAAAATGTTTGGCAGATAGAATCACAACAATCGGTATGTTGAGACATTCATACACACACCTATTTACAGAAAATACAATGACCCACTTGTGAAAACAAAGCAAAAAGTATGCGTATGAGGGTAAATTATATAAATATACATAATATCTATGTTTTATCTCAATAGGTATTATATAACTATATATGCATCACAAGTTGTTCCTGCAACAGACTATGTTTATGTTGTACTACATGAAAATAGGTATTTTATTATTTGATTAGAGAAGAAGACATGTTCATGCCATAGGTTTCAAGTCGATGAAATTTCATGTGTGCATGCATGTGCAGTATTAAAGAGTAAATATTTTGATGTTGATAATTATTGTTTTGACTTTTACAAGCCCATTCAATGTTGAGTATATATAAGGTTCCCATAAATCCCATTCCTAACAACTCTACATGGAAAATGCCAGATTATATATTAAGTGATATTGTTCTTCCACCAAAATACAAATGCCTACCTGGAAGACCAAGAAAAAGTCAGAGAAAAATCTGCTGAAAAATTTTATGAAAATAAGTCTTCAAATTCATGTAGTGCTACTGATTTTAGTCGACACAATAGGCGTTCATGTAGAAAAGCACCTCGATATGAGTAGTATGATACATTTCAAGTTCTTTATGTTTCTATTTGTTTGATTATAAATATTTTTAGAAATGAATTTATTATTAAATACATTGTGTTTCTTTATGATAGTACATGTATATTAGTTGTAAAACAATATATTCTGGTCTTCTTTTACATATATAATTAATTTTAAAAAAAATATACTTGTCTAGTTATATATATGTCTACACATATATGTAATATATGTAGAATTCATATGTATTCGTGTATATGTATAAAGTACTAACTATTTATACATATTTGCATATGCTATATACTAAGTGCATAGAACAATATGTAGATGCGAGACCTCATAAAATTTGATCATTTTATTTTTGATCCTCCCGCATGCGTAATGTCAATTTTTAACTTGAATTATGTTAAGGAGTGTTAAAGGGTATTTTAAAAAGTTTTAGAATTTTTGAAAAGGATCGGGGCCATTTTGGGACCCCGAGGTAGTAAGCCTCCGCGATAGTGGCGTCCCATGCCACTTAGCTTCCATGACAAGGGTGTGGCATAGATTCTAACTCCGCGATAATAGTGTGCCATGCCGCTATATTAATTTCATCCAGTTTGGTTATTTTTTAGCTTGGGGTAGGGGATTTTTGATCCTTTTTATCTTAAAAACATCTTAAACATTTCCCTAAACCCATAAAAAACCCCAATTCATCAAATTACACATTGCTCTTTTGTCTCTAACTCTCATATCAAGAACATTCAAGGGTTTTACAAGAATTTCATTCTCCATGCTCCAAGCTTTGATTTTTGTTTGATGTACTTTATATTTTAGGTGTATTTCTCATTTCTTAACTTGAATTTGACATTGTAGCATTATTTAATCAATATTCATTTATTTTAATTGAAGGGTTTAAAATTGGGTTAAGGTTTTTTGGTGTTTATTACTTGAATTGCTTGTCCCATGTTTTAAATAGATTATTCATGTTTTAATTGTTATTTTACTGAATTGGTATATTCTTTTAATGGTTGGACTAAGGGACATAGTTTCTCTAAATTGAATAAATTTTGGCTTAATAATCATATTAACCTCAACCCACTTTACAATCTTAGTTTTAAATATGGTTATTCACATAATTTAACTTGTTTTTGAACCATTGCATTGAATCAAAGGATAAATGGATAACAATGGTTTTGGAATTCCTTTGGTGACCTTGGTTTTGGATTTTAAATAAAACTTGAGAGTCTAATGGTTATATGGATTGGTTTGGCATAAATTGAATAACTTGCAAGAATATTGGTATGATGATTCCATGTTGTTAAATGCCTTGATAAATGAATCTAGGCTAATGGTTGGCTTATATGTAAACTATTTTAAATTGTGCTTAAACAGAATCATGTAGCTTACCATTGTAGTCTCAAGGGGACTAAAACTGGAAACAACAATTGTCGATGTCAGGGGTCTATACGACCATGTTTCTAGATACACATTATATTTTGGATAGATATTACCTTGGTGTCTTTAGCCTATCCATGGTTTCCTCGGTATATGTAGCTAACATGCACTTGGGGCCTTCCAGCAGGAGAAGTCAGACCCCACAGCCTGTGGGTGCCTTTAGGATGGAGCGAGCTACATAGTTTAGGCTAATGGTTTAAACTATCATGAAATTGGACCCTTGTCCCTATCCGACATTCTATAGATGTATATATAAATATGCATATGGTTTTGACTGTCCTTTTGTCTCTTTCTCTTAAGTTACATCTAGTGCCCGCCCCACTAACCAACCTTGGAAACTGCATCTTTTCATGATGTAGGTTCAGAGGACTTTTCTATTTCTCCTGTGCAGCGTTAGGTGATCTGGTGCATCTATTGGTTTGTTGTGAAGTGGTAACCCTCCACCCTATGTAAGACTGGATCATTTCATTGTTATTTCTAATTGGTCTTAGTACATTTTGGATTATATTGTCATAGCCAGGGGAATGTCCTGACTTAATTGGTATTTCTGGTTTAGAGGCTTTTATAGACAGTTTTGGGAATGACATGTATTTCTTATTTTTACTCTTATCATTTTTTTGGATTCATATACTTTTATATACTTGTTTGGATTCCACTATTTATATTGATATTCTTCGAAATAAGGCTAAGGGTGTTGTCTTTGGGATACGGTCAGCTTGAAATTACTCATCACAGCCAGGCCCGAGTTTGGATCTTGACAAATTTGGTATTAGAGATCCACAAAGTTTTGTTGAGTAGATTCCCTTTTATGAGTGTATAGCATGCCACTCTTATGGGGGGGCTATGAGGCATTTAGTAATGTTTCCCTTTTCTTGTGTTTTGTTTTGGGCTATAGAGTCTAGTTGTTATAAAACTTCTCCAACTCCCGGCTTACTAGCATTTCAGATCATCCCTTCTTAAAGATTGATAGTCATATAAAATCTACTGGAATATCTATCCCATCAAAGTAAAATATAAAGGGAATTTGCCATGTTCATAGAGTGTAGACCCAATCTAGTGTCCTTGCTCTTGACTGTATCATTCCACCTGGGGTTCTACCGATCTCTACTAGTCCTCTTCGAGCTTCTTGGGATGGTGATGCTTATGCACAATATCCTCAGGGAGATATTTCTAATATGGAGTTTCTCTATCCTATTCATATGCTTTCTCAGCTAGTGGCATTGCAGTCTTGTTGGTATAGCCATGTTGGTAATATTATTAGTTCATCTGAGGTCACCAGAGTTGGCCAATTTTTATGAGGTTGAATCCCCTAACATTTAGAGGCTCTAAGTTTAGAGTGGATTCTCAAGGGTTTATTAATGAGGTGGAGAAAATTTTCAGGGTTATGCATGCTACTGATTCAGAGGGTATGGAGTTTTCTACCTATTAGTTAAAATATAAGGCTTACTAGTGGTATGTGGAGTGGGAAGTGATTGGGGGTAATGATGTTGAACCAGCTGTGTAGGATAAGTTCTAAAGTGCTTTTCTAGATTATTTCTTTCCTCTAGAGCTAAGGAAAGCTAAGGCTGAAGGATTTGTAAACTTGAAGCAAAGTAAGATGAATTTTAAGGAGTATTTCTGAAGTTCTAACAGTTGTCCTATTATGCTTTTGAATTGGTGTCTAATATGAGGTCTAGAATAAGAAAGTTTTCTTTTGGTTTGTCCTATGATTTGGTGTTAGAGTGTATGGCTTCCATGTTGAATAATGAAATGGACATATCCAGGCTGGTTGTTTACTGAATTTATGTGGTAGGGACTAGTTACCAGGTGTAGGTGTTGAACTATAGATGTAGGCAAGGTATATTGATAGGGAAAGAATTTTGGTGAAGCATATTGGTGTATGGTGATAGGGGATAGCATGGTAGTGATAGAGGGAACATTTATCGACAGTAGTGGTGATCACTCTAATTGAATGAGGTGAATGAAATTTGATGCTAAAAAATTAGTAGTTGGTTTGTCATTATCAAAAAGAGGGAAAATTGCTATATCTTATTTTGATAATGATAAACTGACAAAAAGGGACCAGGTCCCTGGGTCTTCATGAAAACATACAGTCGTCAATTTCATGTGCAGTTTTTTCTATTAGTGTAACAAACTCTGCTAAGCGGTGTACCTGTAAAGACACCTGGACCAATCAAATTCTATCCTAATCATTATCCAGCTAAAAATAGAAAAGAATGCTTCTCAATTCAACAATTTTTTCAATTTGTCTAGCTAAAGAGAAAACCAGTGAAAACTCAAATATTGCTCAAGTTCCAAGCTTTGGTATGCTGCGAGAGTGTTTGTTCTTGATTCACGTCTTAGTTTGTAACTGAATTACTCATATTATAACAATAATTCTTTTCTTATGTCTTTAGAGTGATTAGGTACAGTTACCTGAGTTGATATTGGTTAGAGTTAATCAATATTGAGGCTAGATCTTGACAGAGTTGTCACAGAGAATTTGTAATAGAGTTGTTACAACTAGTGGAGCTTAGAGTTAAGTTCCAATAGAGTTTGTAAACATGAGTTTGATTAGAGTGGGTTGAGTGTTTGTGAGGAAAAGTCGCAGTTTTTATTCCCTTGAGCAAGGATGTTTCCACATTAAATCATTGTGTTCTTTAATTTCCCAGAAAGTTTTTGTTTCCTACTGCTTTACTATTATTGCATATGTATGACTATAAGGGACTTGTTCCCCATAGTATAGCGAAACCCCCTATGTTTCAACAATTTTTTATCCAGGATCTTAGTTATAAACCCCTGCTCTAGTTCAAGAACATCAAGAAGCGTCCAGTCAAACTCCCCAGGGACCTGGTCCTAGTGGAACTCATCTAATAAGGTTGAACTGGAAGCACAAATCCTCTCACCCACTTAAGAATCTAACTTCACCTTTGGATACTGGAGTCTAAATAAGAGCTCAAGTAAGAAATTTCATGGCTTTCTCAGCCTTCCTATCCCAAATTGAGCCAAAAATGTGAAGAACAGGTTGAACCTGCTAGATGAATCAGTTTTTATCCATAAAATTGGCTATGATAAGGAGACATGTATCGTTGGTAAAATAGGTAAATATTGGTCTAACTCAGTACCATACCTTTTCTGGTATACATCTATAGGAACAACTTTAGAGAAAAATAGTTGACGCAAACACAAACAAAGGATTCACTTAAGAAAAAAAGGGACATGGTCCTCTCTCTCAGGTTAGTACCAAAATAGTGTGCTTTAAAAATCATAAAATTCTATCTATAAAGCCACGTGTCTTTCCTTATTTGAGTAAAAGTTGTCAAATCATAGCAAGGTGAAGAGTCAGACCTATTATAATCAGATATGCCATTTTATTCAAAAAGGTATCTCTTAATTACAACGATTACCTCCTTTAATTACAAAATCAAACCTATTTTATTTCACTATCTTCCAAATTAATTCAAATCATCATCCTCAATCATCCATCATGAATTGAACTGGTCTTATTCACTCTCACATATAAAAACTTGAAATGGCAGATATTCCCACTTATTCAATCCCCATAAAAGACCTACAAGTCAATAAAACCCTAGAAAGTCAGTCTGAAAAACTCCAAATTAAACACGCAGATCCTTTAACACCCATAACCATATAAGATATCTCCTTAAGTCCTCAACAAAAACCTATGCTAGGACCACCCTCTAAATCCTCTCTAGAAATTCTAGAACCTTAAATGAGTATGTCCTTATTGAAACTTCCTCAACTATCGAAACCTTTACTGGGTCAACCATGGTAGATGATCTAAATCAAGGAATTCGTTCTCTAATTGAAACTGAAGTGTCACAAAATCCCCTTCCCTCTAAAGAATCAAAAAGAATAGAACTCCCAAAAACCCTTCAAGTAGTCCTCAGAGTCAAACCTTATTTTTGCTTAACTGTCTGACAAAGAAATACCAGTAAAAAGGTCTAACCTTTCTGGTAGTGAGAATTGGGTACCTGGAAACTTACTTCTTCTTGCTAATGATCCCAAAGAAAGCTAATTTAATATAGAAGAGCAAGCAGTAGGTGAAAATATTGATATGACAAAAGATGGAGAATTTATGCTACCTCCAAATAAAGAGAATGAGGTAGATGAGTACTGAACCACCTCTGAGGTGGTCTGTGCAGAAATAAATAGGAAGAAAGGGTAAAGAAAAAGTTGTTGATATCAGTGTAAAGGTTTCTAGATCATATTCTACTAGGGGATCTGAAAAGAAGTTGTTAGTGCATATTATAAAGGCTAACAAGTCTTCTACTACTAATAGAAAAATATTAAAGAAAATTGTTTTAGCGGAGGAGAAGAATGTTGAATTTGTAGGTTAGAGAGGGTAAGGACATTGATCCTGATATTATTGCTGTAACTGAGAAAAGAATAAAAGAAATCCATGTTATAGGAAGGACCAGGTCCTCCAGTTCAAAGTCAAGTACCCTTGTTGGGATGAAACATAAACACACTATTATTAGGAAGAAGAAAGTATTTGAGAGACCTGGTCCTAGGAAGAGAAAAAGTTGTTGAAAATGAATCACGCAGTGGTTCCAAAAGTTGAAGAAAGAAGGAAGAAAAGAATCATGGATCTAGAGAGGAAAGGAAAGAAATTTTAAAAACTCAAAATGTATTGCCTTGTGGAGTTTTTGACATCGGTATTTATGAAAAACCTGGTATGGTAGAGTTGGTAGAGTATGTAAAACACTAGGAATAGCTACACCTTCTTGAGAAACCAACTCTCATGGTCTTTGAGAAAGAAGTAAGAGAATTCTTTTACACTGTGGATTCTCAAAGGATGGACTAAGCCTAATTTCCCAAGTCTAAGGAAAGCAAATAAAACTAGATGAAGAATCTCTTAGGAAAATCCTAGATATGCCTATTATGGGTGTGAATACTATTGTAAAATAACAGGCTTCAACTGAGTTCATGATTGAAGCCTCAAAAGTGGGACGGACATCAATAGCTGGTGTAAGAAGAAAGCTTCTCATAAGTGAATTCGAGTTGGTGTTTGAATTTGTAAGCAAATTCATACTACCAGTACAAGGAAAAGGACTACAGCTTCTGCTGTTGATCTATTTTTGATAGAGTTTTGGAGCAAATTTGAGCTAATAAGTTTGTCTACTTTTATGGTAGATCACATGATAACGTGATCCATGAGAATGAAGAAAGGAATGAGATACATTATGGGTACTTCCTGAACAATATATTTGATCACTTTAGAGTGGTTGAGACTAAAGGGATTCCTAGAACAGTCAAACAAAGGTTTATTATGACAACATTGTGTAATACCCCATACTTTTATTAATCTCATTTAGATCTTAGTGTGTCAAGGGTCAATTTCAAAAGTGTATAAATCTTGATACGTGTACAATTTTCTAGATCCAGACCCCCTAAATGGTAGATAATTGAATTAGCTTTCCAACGAAACCAATTTCACCATAATCCGATACCTGGTTGAGAAGTTATGGCACTTTTAGTAAGAAATAGTAGCTCAACATGATAGCACCGCATCGCGGTGAAGTGCAGATTCACAATTGTTCAATTTCTAGTAAAGCATCATGATTACGCTGCATCGTGGTGAAGTCCGAAATCCCACTAGTCCTTTTTCTAGTAGCTCACTGCAATTGGACAGTGTCACACCAAAAATCGCGTTAGAGTATAGCACCGCGTCACAATGGAGTGCAAAATGGCACTCATCCTTTACCAGTGATGCAATGTGATTATTTCATGCCATGCCAAATCCTAAAATGGTAGTCGTCCTTTTTTTAGTGAGCCACCGCGATTGCGCCGCCTCACACTGAGGCTAAAAATTAGGATTTCCAGTTTCAAACTTAATTTTCCAAAGAGCAATTTAGTGTTTTCCCAATCCCACAATTCATGAAAAATAGTAGATTAAACCTATTCTAAACATTAGATGCTCATTATTCATGAATTTTCTCTCAAAGAAATCCTAGAACTTCAAATTTTAAACCACAAGATATCCAAATTCCACCATTTTTTTTCCAAGATAACCCAAAATTCAAGATTCCCAATTCAAGATCTTCAAGAAAAAATCTTTAAGAGAACAAATAGGAACTCAAAGTTCAAGCTTCTTTATTTATTGCTCAATTAAGGTATGTGAGATTATGAACAAGGATAATCCTTTCATCCTTGTGCCCAAAATAGTTTTAAAGTTGAATTTTTCAGGAAATTATATGAATTTCAGTTTAGGGTTTATACCCACTCATCACTATTTGAAGAATTATGATATTACAAGTGATTTAGATGTTGAATTGCATGTCTACTTACGTATTTTTATATGTATGACATTAATTTCTAGATTTAGAATTGAACTATCAATATTTTCATTATTTAGCATGAACTTTATGATGATTGACATGAATTAGAAGCATGTGTTATTAATCCCTAGTTTGAATGTTGATATTTCAAGAAGATTATTCTTTTAAGGATCCCATAATTAGTTTATATCCGGTTTTGAACAAGATTTGATCTTTTGATCCTCATCTTAGATATGGAATCCACTTTACTGTTTTAATTACAGTTTACAGTAAACAGATTCACAAGTGCTTTGTGTTATAAACCTTTATAATAGTTTTAAAAGTGGATTTCCTATAGAATAAGAATATAGAATAAAGGGAATAGGATTTAGCATCGAGTTGGGTATGTTCACATGCCCTAGAAATACAAGCCAATGTAAGTTCAGTTTATCAGATTATTTCCATTTCTATATGGATGACAGTTACAGATGTGATCACTTAGCTTAGGTTATACTCCTTGCCAAGATTATGACACCTCTCCCCAACATAAGGTTTTCCCATAATAGAACTAGACGTTAGAAACTATGATAGCTCACATAGTGTATGTCGGTTATAAGAACCTCACTACAAAAAAGAGTAATCATAACATAAAATCTTTAAGAAACTAAGTGTAATGACTCATATCTTTATTCAGATATTGCTTTACATATAGCTACTAGATTTCATCTTTCAGTGTATAGATATATAAGTGAGTCCTTTCTACACTTAGGCAACATGATTTAAAAATAGAATACAAGTACAGCTTTTAAAACTAAATGTTATGACTCACAAGATTTATACAAAATGCTTTACAACTCATGATTATGATTCTCGATTTTCAGTTATTCAAGCTATTGTGAGTCATCTACACTTAGCATTTATTCTTTCACAAATTTATATTAGTGTTGAGATATTGTTTTACTTATGTATTCACCCCCATATGCTCATTACATTTCAGAAGTACCAATACACATATATGTCTATGTGCTACATTGTTTAATTATGTAGGTTTAGGTGCTCAGCTTCAGTAGTGTGAGTGATTTCAAGCATCTCCATCTACATCCTGACAGTTGGTGAGTCCTCATAGTTTGAGGACCAGATCATTCAGATTTTCTAGATTATTGCAGTAGTTAATTCAGTATTTTCAGTCAGTTTGAGTCAGTTGGGGGTTTGTCCCAGTGGCTCTATAGTCGTTAGTAGTAGAGACTTGTCAAACTGCTAGACATAATTCAGATTTCTAGTATTGATTTTCCAAACTTTTGAGACAAATACTTTCAGATATTATGTTCAGATAATTTCAGCTTAGATCAAACTTCCGTATTGATTTTATGTTTATACTTCTCTATTATGAGTTTCAGATTTAGTAGAAGGCTTACAAGGTTAGCTTGAGGCTATTCGTAGTCTTGAGCACCGTGTGACATCTCGAGACCCTTTATGGGGTGTTACAAACTCGGTATCATAGCCTAAAGTTATAAGAGTCTTAGGGAATCTAACAAGATGCGTTATGTAGAGTCCAAATCAGGGGTGTAAAGTGCGTCACATTTATGATCAAGAGGTTGTGGGACATTTTAGGAAATCATTCTTTTATTTTATGATCTATCATAATTATAGTGTCTCTATATGCTTTTAACTCATTCTCTTACATAAAATTTAAAAATGCCTCCTCGCCGAGCTAATACACACAGAAATAATAACCAGCCACCCAGCCTACTGATCCTCTGAATGAGAATAGATCCTATGATGAATTTTGGGCTTCTTTTAAGGTGTTGGCCTAAACTATGACTCTCAATGTTTAGGGAAACCATCAGGCGGTAGTCCCATTTCAATAGAATAAGGATTTAGTAGCAGCCTAAATTAGTGACTTTATGAGAATGAATCCGCCTGAGTTCTTTAGGTCAAAAGCAGGTGAGGACCCACAACTTTACTTAGATAAGGTGAGAAGGTAACCCAAATTATACATATTACTAAGAAGGAGAGTGTAGATTTGGCATCCTACAGGCTAAAGGATGTGGCGAATGATTGGGTAGTTATGTAGAATAATGGTGAGCTAAGAACACAACTCCTATTAGTTGGCAGGTGTTCAGAATGTATTTCTAGATAGGTTCTTTATATGTGAGATAAGATAGTCTAAGGTAGAGGAGTTTGTAAACCTGAGGTAGGGCTCAATAATAGTAAAAGAGTACTGCCTTAAGTTCAACCAGTTTTTTAAGTATTCCCCTAATACGATGGCTGACCCTAGGTTGAGTATGAGTAAGTTTGTTACTGGAGTATCTGGTTTAGTAGTCATGGTGTAACTGTCATGCTTATTGGGGACATAGATCTTGCTAGATTGATGATTTATGCTCAATAGATTGAGGAAAAAAATTGATTGGAGAGAGAGGGGAAATAAAAAGGCTAGAATCGGGTAGTTTGATTATAGATAGACAAAGTTTAGAGAGGAAAATCATCCGCAGTTTTAGAGTTGCTTATTTATGCCAACGCCATCTTCAGCCAGTGCTCCCACCCCCAGATCTAGGTAGGAGCAGTGGGGTAAGACTTCTATTTCCAAATCTCAGAATAGTGTGAGTGGAAAACCCAGTTATACTTTATGTGCTAAGTGTGGTAAGAATTATCTTGGTGAGTGTTTGTTGGGACAGAAAGGTTGTTGTAGTTGTGGTAATTTGGGACATGGAATCAAAGAGTGTCCGCATGCCAAGCAGGAAAACAAAGAAGTTCATCCCCAGACTCAGGCTACTAGGACACTAGCTCTTCTAGGTTGCCCAGTCCCTCCTCAGGGTACATTATCTAGTACCAGTGGCGATCAGCGCCAAAATTAGTTTTATGCTTTACTATCCTATCAGGAGTAGGAGAGTTCACCATATGTTGTTATTGGTATGCTTTATGTCTTTCATCTTGCTGTGTATGTATTGTTAGATCCAGGGTCAAATCGCTCTTATATGACCCCACTAGTTGTAGTAAATTTTAAAGTAGGTCCTGAAAAGCTTCCTAAGCCCTTCTTAGTTTCTACCCCAGTGGGTGAGTCATTTGTTGTTGAACCTGCCTATAAAAAGTATCCTATCACTGTCCTTCATAAGATCATATTATCAGACTTAATAAAGCTAGATATGGTTGAGTTTGAAATTATTCTGGGCATAGATTGGCTCTATTTCTATTATACATCTAGTGGTGAAGTTTTAGTTTCTAGATGAGCCAGTCTTTGAGTGGGATTCAGTCTCTCCCAAGAGTCATTTCATATCCTATCTTAAAGCCAGAAAGTTGATATCAAAAGGGTATATCTATTATCTAGTTTGAGTCAAAGACACTAAGTCTGAGGCTCAAATAGTCCAGTCAGTCCGTGTAGTCAATGAGTTTCCTAAAGTTTTTCCTAAAGATTTTCTAGGGGTACCTCCTGATAGGGAAATAGAATTTGGTATTGGCCTTTTTCTAGATACTCAACCCATATACATTCCTCCATATCGTATGGCTCCTGCTGAGCTAAGGAGTTAAAAGAACAGCTTAAATACCTCTTAAATAAAAGTTTTATAAGGTCCAGTGTCTCTCCATAGGGCTCTCCTGTCCTATTTGTGTGAAAGAAAGATGGTTCTTTGCAAATGTGCATTGACTATCGTCAGCTGAATAAAGTATCAATCAAAAACAAATATCCTCTTTCTAAGATTAATGACTTATTCGACCAACTCCAGGGTGCAAGTTGTTTCTCTAAGATAGACCTTAGATCTGGCTATCATCGACTTAGAGTAAGGGAATGTGATATTCCAAAGACAGCTTTCAGAACCCGTTATGGTCATTTTGAGCTTCTAGATATGTCCTTTGGGCTGACAAATGCCCCAGCAACCTTGATGTACTTTATGAACCGATTGTTTAAACAGTATTTGGACATGTTTGTCATAGACTTTATTGATGATATTCTTGTCTATTCTCGTAGTGAGGATGACCATGCGGACCATCTTAGAATTATGTTGTAAACTCTTAGAGATCACTAGTTGTTTACCAAATTCATCAAATGTGAATTTTGTCTAAGATCATTAGCTTTTCTTGGTCATATTATTTCTAGTGATGGCATTAGAGTTGATCCCCAACAGATAGAAGTAGTAAGAAACTATCCTAGACCTATCTCTCCATCAGACATCTAAAGTTTCTTAGGTTTAGCTAGCTATTACAGATGTTTTATTAAAGGTTTTTCTCTTATTACATCCCCTATGTCTAGATTAACTCAGAAGAAAGTTCAGTTTCAGTGGTCAGAATCTTTTGAGAAGAGTTTTCAGGAGTTGAAGACTCGACTTACTTCAACCCTAATTTTAGTGCTACCTGATGATACAGATAGATTCATTATCTATTGTGATACTTCAAGATTTGATCTCTGTTGTGTTTTGATACATAGAAGTAAGGTTATAGCCTATGATTCTAGAAAGCTTAAGCCTCACGAAAAGAACTACCGTACCCATGATCTTGAGTTAGTTGTTGTTGTATTTACATTGAAAATTTAAAAGCACTATCTTTATGGGATGCATGTTGATGTATTCACAGATCACAAAATCTTGCAATATGTGTTCACTCAGAGCGAGTTAAATCTTCATCAGAAAAGGTGGTTAGAATTGTTGAAGGATTATGATATGAGTGTATTATATCATCCGGGCAAGGACAATTAGTTTGGGGACTCATTTATTTAGATTTTCGAGCTTATTATAGTAGTTGATTCAGTATTTTCAATTAGTTCAAGTTAATTGGGGGTTTGTCCCAGTAGATCTCTAGTCGTTAGTAGTAGAGGCTTGTCAGACTGCGAGACATAATTTAGATTTCCAGTATTGATTTTCCAGACTTTTAAGACAAATACTTTTAGATATTATGTTTAGATAATCTTAGCTTAGATCAAATAGACTTCCACATTGATTTTATGTTTATACTTTTCTATTATGAGTTTTAGATTTAGTAGAAGGCTTACAGGGTTAGCTTGAGGCTATTCATAGTCTTGAGCACCATGTGACGTCTCGGGACCTATTTTCGAGGCATTACTCATTGGTGCACAATAAATGCATAGAAGGAAAAATAGGAAGAATGTCCTAAGTGTCAGAGCTATTGGCTACTCAAGAAAACTCAAGCAAGGAAATAGAGGAGATGGGGATCCTGAGATAGTGAACTTAAAGATGCATAATTAGAATTTAATCTTAGAGGGACTAGGTACTGTTGAGGATCTTGCTCCTAAAAATGCAAAATTCCTAACTAAAGTTACAACACTCACTATATAGGTTCAAGGGTTGAATGCTGGATTTAAAGACCTCACTAAGAAACTACTGAATGCTAATGCTGTTAGAGTGCCAGAATGGAGTTGTTGCTCAAATTTTTCTCCCTAAGCCTTCCTCTACCTAAGTCCTATCAACTCTGTCTCTTTGGTATCCATGTGTTAGTTTTCTATTCTTGTTTCTGATGTGGCTTTTGAAGATAGTTGTTTTATGTTTTTTTGGTATAATGTAATGGTACTTATCTGATCTTATATGAATGAATCCATTTTTATGTATTTCATCTGTGTCTTCTTTACTTTAAAAGTTTTTCTACATGTTAGTGCTACCCCAGTGGCCATGAATTAACTAGCTTGTGCTTATTTTATTCTTAGTTTTACTCATATTAATTTTCAATGATACCAAAAGTGGGAATACTATTGAAGTTATGTATTAGGGACCAGGTACCTGGTGTGGGTGTTTAACTACATATGTAGGCATGTGTGTTGAATGTTGGTGAAGCATGATGGAATATTAATAGGGAAAGAATATTAGTGAAGCATATTGGTGCATGGTGATAGGGTCAAGCATGATGTATAGTGATAGGAGGAACATTCATCGATAGTAGTAGTGATCACCCTGATTGAATAAAGTGAATAAACTTTGAGACTCAAAAATATTTGGTCGGTTTGTCATCATCAAAAAGGGGGAAAATTTCTATATCATATTTTGATGATGATCAACTGATAACAACGGACCAGGTCCCTAGGTCTTTATGAAAACATATAGTTGTCATTGTCTTGTGCAATTTTGTCTGTTAGTGTAATAAACTATGCAGGTGAGTTGTGTACCAGCCAAGACACTTGGACCAATCAAAATTCCACCCTAATCATTATCCATCTATCAGTATAAAAGACTGTTCCTCAATTTAATAGTTTTTGCAATTTGGCTATTCAAAGATAAAATCAGCGAAAACTCAAATATTGTTCAAGTTCCAAACTTTTGGGTACTGAGAAAGTGTTTGCTCTTGAGTCAAGTCTTGGTCTATAACTAAATTACTCGTCTTATAAGAGTAATGTTTTTCTTGTGTCTTTAGAGTGATTAGGTAGAGTTACCTGAGTTGATATTGGTTAGAGTTAATTAATAGTAAGGTAAGATCTTGAAAGTGTTGTCAAGGAGAGTTTGTAATAGAGTTGTTAAAAACTAGTGGAGCATAGAGTTAAGTTCTAATGGAGTCTATAATCATGAGTTTGATTATAGTTGATTGTTGAGTGCTTGTGTGGTCAAGCTGTGGATTTTCATCCCTTTACCAATGAGATTTTCATGTAAAATCATTGTGTTCTTTAATTTTCTGCAAAGATTTTATTCACTACTTCTTTACTATTTTATCAGCCATGTCTGAATCTAAGGGACCTGGTCCCCCATAGTGTGGTGCAAGCCCCCACATTTCAATATGGTTTATATGCAGCAGGTGGAGAATGAGAAAAGAAAGCAGGTGGAGATGGGAGAAAGGCAAAATAAAAAGTTTATATATAGAGAGAAGGGTACAGGTCAGTAGAACACTAGAAGATATGGTAGGAAATGAACTAAGAGGAAGAATTGAGGAAATTCTTATTCTTCAGCATGTTCTCCTTATCCTAAGCCTTCAGGTGATCATTGTTTTCATGCTAGCAGTGGTTCCTAGGCATAGGGTGTCCAATCTTAGGCCAATGGAACTCAATCAGCCCCACCTTATCCCCTTACTAATTTTATAGATAGGTTTATTGTGGATATTATGAAGAGGGGAGAAACTTGTGTTTTAATTATGGTCAACCTAGTTATCTTTAGTAGAACTGTCCTATAGCTAAATTTCTACTAGAGATAATAAGGTTTCGGTCTCCACTTTTTTGGCTCCTGTATCTAAGGGTGCCATTTTAGGTACCAAAAATAGTCAAAATTGCCTCTATCACTTGCTACTCATTAGAAATCTGAGGCATCCCCAGATGTTATCACTAATATATTACAAATCTTTTCCCATTTTATTTATTTTTTGCTTAATCTTAGTTCTACCCTATATTATGTGACTTGTTATTTGGTTATGCACTTTGGATTTAGTCTTAAAAATATTTTTGACCCATTTCTATTTCTACTCTTGTGGTGAGTCTATTATTGCTAGAAAGGTCTATAGAGGTTGTGTGGTGTCCATCCTTCAAAGGAAGACATTGGTGGATTTGATAAAGTTGGACATGGTAGATTTAGATATAATATTAGGGATAAATTGGCAACAATCATGTTATGCTTCTATGGATTGTATCTCCCAAAAAGGTTAGTTTCCATTTTCCTAATGAATCGGTGATTAAATAGGAGGGGAGTTCCTTAGTACACAAAGAGAGGTTTATTTCTTATCTTAGAGCTCAAAAGATAATTTCCAGAGGGTGTCTATATTATTTAGTTTGGGTTAAAGATTCTAACTCTGAGAGTTCCTCTTTATAATCTGTCTCTGTGGTTAGTGAGTTTCCTAAAGTTTTTTCTAATGATATTCCTAGAATTCCTCCCAACAAGGAAATAGATTTTGGGATTGACTTCTATTTGATACCGGTCCAATTTTTATTCCTTCATATTGAATGGCTCCACCTGAAATAAAGGAACTAAAGATGCAATTGAAAGATCTTCTTGACAAGGGATTTATTCGTCCTAGTGTTTCTCTGAGGGTTTCTCTTGTACTTTTCTTGTAAAATAAAGATGGATCTCTTCTAATGTCCATAGACTATTATAGTTGAATAAGGTTACAATGAGAAATGAGTACCCTCTTCCTAAAATTGATGACCTTTTCATTCAATTTCTAGGTTCGAGGTGTTTATCTAAAATTAATCTCTATTTGGGCTATCACCAATTAAAACTTAGGGAGGTTGGTATTTCTAAGACTGCTTTCTGAACTAGTATGGCCACTATGAGTTTTTTGTTATGTCATTTGGGTTGAAAATGCTCTGACTATTTTTATGGATCTTATAAATTGGGTGTTCAGGCAGTTTTTGGATTTATTTGTTACAGTCTTCATTGATGACATCTTGGTCTACTCCAAAAGTGACGAGGATCATTCCAGTCACCTCCAAATTGTGTCGCAAACTTTTAAGGACCAGAAGTTATTTGCAAAATTTTCTAATAGTGAATTTTACTTAAGTATTGTTACTTTTCTTGGGCATGTTATTTCTAGTAATGGGATTACAGTGCATCTACAAAAAGTTAAAGCAGTTAAGAAATGGCCTAGACCCACGACTCTAACCAATATTAAGAGCTTTTTAGGTATGGTAGGCTACAATAGGATGTGTGTAGAAATTTCCTCATTTATTTCTACTCAGTTGACGAAGCTTACTTAGAAAAAGTTTATGTTTTTATGGTCCGATGCTTGTGAAGGTAGTTTTTAGAAGCTGAAGGATAAGTTGACTTATGTGCCTGTTTTCACCCTATTTGAGGGTACCGATAGGTTTGTTATGTATTGTGATGTTTCCCATGTGAGACTAGGTTGTGTTTTGATGTAGCATAGTAAGGTTGTAGCCTATGCTTCTAGGCAGCTTAAGATTATTAAGAGGAATTACCTAACTCATGATTTAGAGTTGATGACTATGGTCTTTGCCTTGAAGATCTCGTGCCATTATCTGAATAGGGTGCATTTGGATATTTATTTAGACGATAAAAGCTTTTAGTATGTGTTTCTGCAAAAGGAATTGAATCTCGGGCAGAGGCGATGGCTCAAATTTCTTAAAGACTATGACATTAGTTTGCAGTACTATTCAAGTAAAGCTAATATTGTTATTGGTTCTCTTAGCAGGTTGTCTATCGATATCTTATCTCACATTGATGAGGATAAAAGAGGGTTGGTGAAGGACATTCATAGGCTAGCTAATTTGGGAGTTCATCTCTTGGTCTCTGAGGATAGAGGGGTGATTATTCGAGAAGTGGTTTAGTCATCTCTTGGTTCTAAGGTCAAGTAAAAGTAGGTTTTGGATCCCATACTTATGTAGATTAGGGATGATGTGGGTCATCAAAAGGTTATCGATTTCAAGATTGGGGGAGATGGCATCTTAAGGTATCAAGGAAGGTTGTGTGTTCCTGATGTTGATGGGTTGCAGGAAAGAATCCTGGATAAGGCTAATGATTCTAGAGATATAGTTTATCTAGGTTTAAGTAAAATGTATCTTGACTAGAAGGAAATTTATTAGTGGAAAATATGACGAGAGATGTGGCAAATTTTGTTACTAAATATATGTTTGTCAGCAAGTCAAGGTAGAACATCTGAGGCCTGGCCACATGTCTCAAGAGATAGAATTGCCCATGTGACAGTGGGAAATGATTAATATGGACTTTCTTATTGGTCTTCCCCTATCTCTAAATCCATATGATTCTATTTGGGTCATTATGGATAAGATGGCTAAGTCTTCTTATTTCTTGCGTGTGAGGACTAACTACTCCGGAGAGCACTATGCTAAGTTGTTTATTTAGGAGACAGTTAAGTTTCATGGGTTGTCTGTAAACCAGGGTGAAGGAAAATAAGGTTGTAACTATCTTAAAAACATTGAGGATGGGTTGAATAACTATTGTAACTACAAAATATCTTTAAATGGGAGAATCTAGGAACTATAGTAGTCTCATGTAACTATTTCTATCATATTAGTGACAGATCAATTTATCCATTACTATGTATGTGATACTAATAGGGATTTCTATTCCTATGTCACTACTATATATGCAAAGAATAGTATATACGAGAGGCTAGAGTTGTGGAATGGACTTAGGCTGATGGGGAATTCTATTTAGGATTCTTGGCTACTTCTTGGGGATTTTAATGTTTTCTTGTCATCAAATGATAGACTAGGATCTACCGTCACTCAGTAGGGAACTCAGGACTATAAACTATGTATACCAACTCCAATTAACCTCCCTGAAAGAAAAAGGATGCTACTATATATTTTGCAATAAGCAGCAACAAGAGCACAGAGTATACTCCAAAATTGACTGGGCATTTGGGAACTATTTTTGGCTGCAGAATTATGAGAATGTTGAGGATAATTTTCTCCCTTTAGGGGTATCTGACCTTCCCCTATACTGGCCAGCAATTGACTAGGCTAAAGCCTTTCAAACTCTATAACACTATAATAGAGCACCAAAAGTTCCATTAAATTATAGAATCCACATGGAGGAAGCAATTTTCTGGCACATGTACATACAAACTGAATCAAAAGCTCAAACCCTGAAGTGTGACTTACAAGGACTAAATCCTCACCTTTCTTCATATGCCCAGAAAATTCAGCAAATCAGAGAAATGTTAGAAATAACACAAAGAAAGCTAGCCTCAAAACCTGTGAATCATGAGTGGATACAAGAAGAGAAAAAACTTCTCCAGAACTTCTATCACTGGAACCTTATGGAGGAGAAAGTTCTAATGTAGAAGTTTTGGGCAGTGTGGATTAAGTATGGTGATGCAAACTCAAAGTATTTCCACGTATAGTCTAGAATCAAGGCCAGCAGAAGCAATATTTATTCTATTGATGATACTAAGAGTAACAAGATTATTGACCCTACCCTTGTTGACAATGAATTCATTGGTTTCATTAGTGGCTTAATGGGCACAACTGTAACTAAAATCCCTTGTCAAAACTATGAATTGTTTAAAAGAGATCCATGCCTTACACATCCTCAGAAAATGGAACTAATAAAAGAGGTTATTGACCAAGAAATATTATGTGCTTTTAAGAGTATGCCAGTAGGAAAAGCTCCAGGGGTAGATGGTTTTCTAGTACAATTCTTTACTGGTCAATGAAACACTATTAAGAGTGATGTTCTAAAGGTATTACAAGAATTTTTTGAGCCAGGAAAGATGTTGAAGTCTTTTAGTTGTACAATTGTGATCTTAATTCCTAGATGTGCTAATCCTACTATGGTGAAAGACTATAAACCTACAGCTTGTTGCACAACCTTTGATAAATTGATTACAAAGATCCTAACAAATAGATGAAGTAGGTAATAGGATCTATTATAGGACCATCACAATCACCATTTATTGAAGGAAGGAGTATTATAGATAACATACTATTTAGCCATGAGTTGTTCAAGTAGTATTCTAGAAAGGGTTAGAAAAGCTTATGATTCAATAGAATGGTGATTTCTCAAGAGTATGCTAGCTAAGCTGGGATTTCTTATGAAATTCATCAATTGGGCCATGGAATATATTTGTTCTATTTCCTATTCCTTTGTACTAAATGAGGGGCTTACTAAACCTTTCCAAAGGAAGGGGGGCATAAGGCAAGGTGACCCCATGTCACCTTACCTTTGGGTAATAGCTATGAAGTACTTCATTGTGGAACTGAACTGGCTTGACAAGGACAAAGGCTTTTAATACCACCCTAGATGCAAAAAGCTTGGGATTAAACACATCAGCTTTATAAATGACTTACTCTTATTCAGCAAAGCTGGTCTCAATTCAGTCACACTTATTTGGGAGTCTTTCCATAAATTTTCTAGGGCTTCAACTTTATAGGCAAATATTATTAAGAGTTCTATCTATTACTCAAGTTCCAAATATCAGGTAAAGCAATAGATCCATGACTATCTTGGCTATAGAGAAGAAGGACTACCTTTTAAATACCTTGGTGTTCCCCTTTCATCAAAAAAAATTATAATAGGTCAATGCATTCCACTAGTTGATAAGGTTGCAGAGAAAATGACATGCTGGAGTGCAAAGTTACAATCATATGAAAGCAGGTTCCAACTTAAAAAATTTGTGGTGTTTCGTGTCCAAACTTACTAGGCACAGATTTTTATATTACCAAATAAAATCATAAAGATGATCAATGGGTTATGTATAGTGTTTTTATGGACTGGTAATAATCTGACCTTAAAAAAAGAACATATGGATTAGTAGAAGATATGCCTCCCAAAATTTACAGGTGGAATAAATTTCACGAATCTCTACTTGTGCAGTAAAGTTGCAATTACCAAATAGCTTTGGGCACTACCTGATAAAAAGGACTGTCTATGGATTAAATGAGTTCACATGTATTACTTGAAAAATGTGTAATACCCCAGAAAATTTTTTGTTGAAATTTTGTGCATAAACGTGTTGGGTTCTATCTTCTAGAATGAATTATAAATTTTCCATACAGAATGTCTTAGATTATGACCCATCATTGCGTAGAGTATTGAATAAGATTTCCAACTATATGTGGATCATCCAAAACAGACACCTGAGCGACGAGTTATGAACATTTCGATCAAACCGTGAATAGTAGTGAACAGTAAAACGTGCAGGAAAAAGTACTGAGGCCTAGTGTATTTTTGCTTCAAATTTAAATGATCATAACTCCTTGTACATAAAGATCTGGGTGATCTACTATATATCAACGGAAAGCTCTGCGATTTCTCTTTCCAATGAAATTGGTTTCATCCAATTTGTCTATCGAAGCAAAAAGTTGTGGTCAATCTACTTCAGCCTATCAAAAGCAAATTTTTGGGTCAACTTCAAATGATCATAAATCCTTGTACATAATGATCTGGGTGAGATACTATATATCAATGGAAATATATAAGAGTCCACTTTCTAATGAAATTGGTTTCATCCAATTTGGATATCGGAGTAAAACGTTATGGTTGATCTACTTCAGACTATCAAAATAGTCCACCAAAGGACAGATTCGAGAATTATTTCATTTTTAGGGGCGTTTTGGTCATTCCCCCTCACCCAAAATCTGTCCAAACCCTATATTAAAGCCTATTAGAAAGATTATATGTTATATTTCATCAAATTCCCTCAAAAAGAAAACCCTAAGCTCCTACATCCAACTTTAAAAACCTCAAAAATTCACCATTAATTCTGCAAATTTATTCAAGATTCCAAGTTCCTAGTTCAAGAACTTCAAGAACCTCCAAAGTTCACCATTAATTCTGTATATTTATTCAATATTCCAAGTTCTTAGTTCAAGAACTCCAAGAACTATCATTCAAAGGCACGATTAACATCTCAAAAATGAGTATTGATCTAAAGTTCATCATTCAAGGTATGTGGGGTTTTTCAACAAGAACTCTCTTTCGTTCTTGTACCCAAAAGTAATTTTTTTTACAAAGGCATGATTTTTATTTGAATTTTACGAATTTGAAGCATGAACCCATATCTTATGATGATTATTATGAAATCTTGATGTTTATGATTTTCAAAGATGAATTTATATGTGTGGAGATATAAAGCATGAATCTTGAACGATATTTATCATAATTTTAATATTTGGGTCGTGAAACCCCATTGGAAATTGTGTTTTTTTAAGAAAATATGTGTTATAAGCACGTTGATGTTGAATATTTGAGATATTTTGAATGATTTGACCTTTCGGTCTTAATGGAGTTGTTTTGAACTCGAGTGTGAAAGAAATCCACAACGTGGTTGATTTTGATACATGGGAAGCATGATGGCTCCCGATGTATATTTATATATTACTGAAATTGTTTTGTTGTGGATTATCTTTAAAATGATCTGAGGTAAGTTCGGGAGAAATCTTTAGCACCGAGTAGGTGGTATAAAGCGACCTTACTTTACTAGAACTACGTGCCCCCGTAGAAGTGAGCTTGAGGCTGATTTATATAGTGATCACTAGTTTGTGTGGATTTGATATCGATAGTCCTACTCTGAAGGCAAGTATAGGACGGTTCTCCCCAACGTGGGTTTTACGTTGGACTCCATGTAGCTTAAATGGTTTATGTCAGTTATAGGATCTCCCAGTGTTTGTGTGTTTCCTTGTGTCTATGGTGAATGGTGAAGTGATTTAAAAGTGGAATTGTGAAAGTTATTCTTTCAAAAGATTTAAATGATAATTACATTATGAGAATTGATATTCTTGATGAACTGAAAGTGATTGACAAATTATATGATGACTCACATGTGTTATTGTACTTATTTCATCCTCTCATGATTATGATGATTTTCTTAGGGCTATGTGAGCCTTTCATACATCCTGCATATTTTTTATAAATATTTATGATGATGATATTTATACAACTGCATACACCCCCATATACTCGGTTCCTTTCCATGGTACTGAACCACATCTTCGGATGTGGGCTGCATTTTCTCGGAATGTAGTTTTAGGTACTTAGTTCCAGGTTCAACAGTGATTCTTCGGGCATGTTGTTCCACATCCTCTGTTGTGGTGAGTCCTCATGTTCCGAGGACATGATGTCTGATGTTATTTTCATGGAATTGTTTACATTTGATAACTAAGTATGAGTCAGTTGGGGCATATATCAATGCTCGCTTGTTTTATTGATTTTCTTAGAGGCTTGTCAGACTATTATAGATGTTGGGAGTTGACTAATAAGTCGTATTTTGTTATCTTTCTGAAATTCTTTTATTCTTGGATGATGATTACTCTGTTGATATTTGAGGGTTATTTATGGAAACCCCATTGATTTGTGTTGAACTAAATGAAAATGGCTCAAAGGGTTAGCTTGGGGCTAGTCGTAGCCTCAAGCACCGTGTACTAAATAAAAATGGCTGGGATTTCTTATGAAATTCATCAATTGGGCCATGGAATATATTTGTTCTATTTCCTATTCCTTTGTACTAAATGAGGGGCTTACTAAACCTTTCCAAAGGAAGAGAGGCATAAGGAAAGGTGACCCCATGTCACCTTACCTTTAGGTAATAGCTATGAAGTACTTCAATATGGAACTGAACTGTCTTGACAAGGATAAAGGCTTCTAATACCACCCTAGATGCAAAAAGCTTGGGATTAAACTCATCAGCTTTATAAATGACTTACTCTTATTCAGCAAAGCTGGTCTCAATTCATTAACACTCATTTGGGAGTCTTTCCATAAATTTTCCAGGGCTTCAACTTTATAGGTAAATATTATTAAGAGTTCTATCTATTACTCAGGTTCTAAATATCAGGTAAAGCAATAGATCCATGACTATCTTGGCTATAGAGAAGAAGGACTACCTATTAAATACCTTAGTGTTCCCCTTTCATCAAAAAAAATTATCATAGATCAATGTATTCCACTAGTTAATAAGGTTACTGAGAAAATGACATGCTGGAGTGCAAAGTTACAATCATATGGAAGCAGGTTCCGACTGAAAAAAGTTGTGGTGTTTGGTGTCCAAAATTACTAGGCACAGATTTTTATATTACCAAATAAAATCATAAAGATGATCAATGGGTTATGTATAGTGTTTTTATAGACTGGTAATATTCTGACCTTAAAGAAAGAACATATGGATTAGGAGAAGATATGCCTCCCAAAATTTACAAGTGGAATAAATTTCACGAATCTCTACTTGTGCAATAAAGTTACAATTACAAAATAGCTTTGGGCACTTGCTGATAAAAAGGACTATCTATGGATTAAATGAGTGCACATATATTACTTGAAAAATGTACAATACCCTGAAAAACTTTTCATTGAAATTTTGTGCATAAACGTGTTGGGTTCTATTTTCTAGAATGAATTATAAATTTTTCGTGCAGAATTTCTTAGATTATGACCCACCATTACGTAGAGTATCGAATAATATTTCCAATGATATGTGGATCAATCAAAACGGACACTCGAGCGACGAGTTATGAACATTCTGATCGAACCGTGAATAGTAGAGAACAGTAAAATGTGCAGGAAAAAGTACTGAGGCCTATCGTATTTTTGCCTTAACTTTAAACGACCATAACTCCTTGTACATAATGATCTGGGTGATCTACTATATATCAACAAAAAGCAATGCAAGTTCTCTTTCCAATGAAATTGGTTTCATCCAATTTGTCTATCAGAGCAAAAAGTTATGGTCGATCTACTTCAGCCTATCAAAAGCAAATTTTTGGGTCAACTTCAAACGATCATAAATACTCATACACAATGATCTGGGTGAGATACTATATATCAATGCAAATATATGAGAGTCCTCTTTCTAATGAAATTGGTTTCATCCAATTTTGATATCGGAGTAAAATGTTATGGTTGATCTACTTCAGACTACCAAAACAGTCCACCAAAGGACAAATTCGAGAATTTTATGATTTTTATGGGCGTTGTGGTCATTCCCCCTTACCCAAAATCCATCCAAACCCTATATTAAAGCCTATTAGAAGCATTATATGTTATATTTCATCAAATTCCCTCAAAAGGAAAACCCTAAGCTCCTACATCCAACTTCAAAAATCTCAAAAATTCACCATTAATTCTGCAAATTTATTGAAGATTCTAAGTTCCTAGTTCAAGAACTTCAAGAACCTCCAAAGTTCACCATTAATTCTGTAAATTTATTCAAGATTCCAAGTTCCTAGTTCAAGAACTCCAAGAACTATCACTCAAAGGCATGATTAACATCTCAAAAATGAGTATCGATCTAAAGTTCATCATTCAAGGTATGTGGGGTTTTTCAACAAGAACTCTCTTTCGTTCTTGTGCCCAAAAGTAAATTTTTTTACAAAGGCATGATTTTTTTAATTTACGAATTTGAAGCATGAACCCATATCTTATGATGATTATTATAAAATCTTGATATTTATGATTTTCAAAGATGAATTTATAGGTGTGGAGATATAAAGCATGAATCTTGAATGATATTTATCATGATTTTGATATTTGGGTTGTGAATCCCCATTAGAAATTGTGTTTTTTTAAGAAAGTGTGTGTTATAAGCACGTTGATGTTGAATATTTGAGATATTTTGAATGATTTGACCTTTTGGTCTTAATGGAGTTGTTTTGAACTCGAGTGTGAAAGAAATCCACAACGTGGTTGATTTTGATATATGGGAAGCATGATGGCTCTCGATGTATATTTATATATTACTGAATTTGTTTTGTTATGGATTATCTTTGAAATGATCTGAGGTAAGTCCGGGAGAAATCTTTAGCACCGAGTGGGAGGTATAAAGCGACCTTACTTCCCTGGAACTACGTGCCCCCGTAGGAGTGAGCCTGAGGCTGATTTATATAGTGATCACTAGTTTGTGTGAATTTGATATCGATAGTCCTACTCCGATGGCAAAGATAGGACGGCCCTCCCCAAAGTCGATTGTACGTTGGACTCCATGTAGCTCACATGGTTTATGTCGGTTATAGGATCTGCCAGTGTGTGTGTGTGTTTCCTTGTGTCTATGGTGAATGGTGAAGTGATTTGAAAGTGGAATTGCGAAAGTTATTCTTTCGAAATATTTAAATGATATTTAAATTATGAGAATAGATATTCTTGATGAACTGAAAGTGATTGAAAAATTATATGATGACTCACATATGTTATTGTACTTATTTCATCCTCTCATGATTATGATGATTTTCTTAGGGCTATGTGAGTCTTTCATATATCCTGCATATTTCTTATAAATATTTATGATGATGATGTTTATACAACTGTATACACCCTCATATACTCGATTTCTTTCTATGGTACTGACCCATATCTTCGGATGTAGGCTATATTTTCTCAGAATGTAGGTTCAGGTGCTCAATTCCAGGTTTGACAGTGATTTTTTAGGCACGCTATTCTACATCCTCTATTGTGGTGAGTTCTCATATTTCGAGGACGTGATGTTTGATGTTGGTTTCACGGAATTGTTTACATTTGATAACTGAGTATGAGTCAGTTGGGGCATGTCTCAATGGATCGCTGGTTTTATTGATTTTCTTATAGGCTTGTCAGACTAGTATAGATGTTGGGAGTTGACTAATAAGTCGTATTTTGTTATCTTTCTGAAATTCTTTTATTCTTGGATGATGATTACTCTGTTGATATTTGAGGGTTATTTATGTAAACCCCATTGATTTGTGTTGAACTAAATGAAAATGGCTCAAAGGGTTAGCTTGGGGCTACTCGTATCCTCAAGCACCTTGTGATGCTCTGGGACCTATTTTCCAGGGCGTTAGAAACTTGGTATCAGAGCCTAAGGTTGTAAGGTGTCCTAACGAGTCTGTCAAGCCGCATTAAGTAGAGTATTGATCATCGGTGTGTAGCGCACCACATCTATGAGCAAGAGGCTACAAGACATTTTAAGAAAAAGCATGATTCTTTCTTTCAGAAGTCTATCGTGCTTAAAGTGTCTCTCTCTACGATTGATTCGTGCTCTCCTCTTTCAGAAATATGCCTCCACATCGAGCGAGAAGAAATAATGATGGTCAGCAACCTCAACCCGCTGACCTATTGAATGAAAATATGTCTTATGCTAAATTTTGGGCAGCCTTTCAGGCGCTGGCCCAAGCTGTTACTATAAATGTTCAGGCCAACCCGGCCTCGGCTCCACAACAGCAGGGAGGTGATTCAGTTGCTGCCAGGATTCATGACTTCATGCGGATGAATCCACCGGAATTCTATGGGTCCAATTCTGATAAGGATCCATGGTTGTTTTTGGAGGAGGTGCGGAAGATTACTCAGGTGATGCATGTATCTGAGGAACATAGTGTGGATTTGGCTACGTATAGGTTAAAAGACCTTGCTTATGACTGGGTTGTTGCTTGGAGAAAAGGTAGAGGTGAGGGAATTGTCCCTACAACTTAGCAAGAATTCCAGGATGCATTCCTAGATAAGTTTTTCCCTTTGGAGATGAGGGAGGCGAAGGTGGAAGAGTTTATGAACCTACGACAGGGCTCTATGACTATTAGGGAGTACTGTCTAAAGTTCAATCAGTTGGCTAAGTATGCTCCTGACTTAGTGGCTGATAATCGAGCTAGTATAAGTAAGTTTGTGACTGGAGTGTCTAGTTATGTGGTTAAGGAGTGTAGGTCTACTATGCTGAATAGTGAGATGAATCTTTCTAGGCTGATGACTCATGCCCAACAGATTGAGGCAGACAAAATTAAAGAGAGAGATAGAATGAGAGGAAATAAAAGAGCTAGGTCCAAGCAGCATGGGCAGGGTCAGACTAGATCGTAGGGAGGGAGTCGCCCTCAGTATCAACATCATTCATCTATGCCAGCACCGTCATCTGCTAGTGCTCCCATGCCTAGAGGTAGGCAGGAGCAAGGTTGCAGGTCATATACATCCAGGTCCCAGTACAGTGCTGGCAGTAAGCCAAATCATCCCCTGTGTCCTAAGTGTGGTAGGGCTCATTCGGGTGAGTGTTGGAGTGAGAAGAGGGGTTGTTTCCGATGTGGTGACATGGGTCATAGATTTAGAGATTGTCCACAGGATGGACAAGGGCGTCGTAACTATCGCCCTTAAACCCAGACTCAGACTATTAGTGCAACAGTTCCAGTGACTCGCCCAGCCCCAGCTTAGGGCACCTCTTCTAGCAATGCTGGCAGCAGCGCCAGAATAGATTCTATGCTTTACCATCCCTCTAGGAATAGGAGGACTCTCCTGATGTTGTGACTGGTATGCTTTGTATATTTCAGTTTGATGTGTATGCTTTGTTGGATCCTGGATCTAGTTTCTCATATGTTACACCTTTGATTGCTGTGAATTTTGAAATGAATCCTGAGATTATTCCTGAGCCTATCCTAGTTTCTACCCCAGTGGGTGATTCGATTGTTGCCCAGAAAGTGTATAAAAAGTGTCCTATTACCGTTCTTCATAGAGTCTTATTGGCTGATCTGATTGAGTTAGACATGGTAGATTTTGATGTGATTCTGGGTATGGACTGGCTGTATTCTTCTTATGCTTCTATTGATTATCAGACTCGAGTGGTCAAGTTTCAGTTTACGGGTGCATCTATGTTTGAGTGGTCTGGGAATTCTGTGCCACCCAAGAGTTATTTTATCTCTTACCTCAAAGCTAGAAAGCTTATTTCCAAGGGGTGTATTTACCATTTGGTTACAGTCAAAGCCACTAAGTTTGAGACTCCAACTCTCCAGTCTGTTAACATTGTCAATGAGTTTTTTGATGTCTTTCTGGATGATCTCCCAAGTATACCTCCTGATAGAGAGATAGATTTTGGGATTGATCTTCTTCCTAATACTCAGCCCATTTCTATTCCTCCTTATCGTATGGCCCCTACAAAACTTAAGGAGTTGAAAGAGCAACTCAAAGATCTACTAGATAAGGGTTTCATAAGGCCCAGTGTTTCTCCTTGGGGTGCTCCTGTGTTGTTTGTGAGAAAGAAAGATGGCTCTTTACGTATGTGGATTGATTACTACCAACTGAATAAAGTCACCATCAAAAATAAGTACCCCCTTTCGAGAATAGATGATTTATTTGACCAATTGCAAGGTGCAAGTTATTTCTCAAAGATAGACCTTCGTTCCGGCTAACATCAACTCAAAGTTAGGGAGTGTGACATCCCAAAAACCGCTTTCCAAACTCATCATGGCCATTTTGAGTTTCTTGTTATGTCTTTCGGGTTAACTAATGCCAGAGCAGCTTTCATGGACCTCATGAATCGAGTGTTCAGACCATATCTGGATATGTTTGTCATAGTGTTCATCGATGATATACTGGTGTACTCCCGTAGTGAGAATGAACATTTTGATCATCTCCGAACTGTCTTGCAAACCCTTAGAGATCACAAGTTTTTTTGCCAAGTTCAGTAAGTGTGAGTTTTGGCTAAGGTCAGTTGCTTTTCTGGGTCATATCATTTCTTCCGAGGGTATCAGAGTTGATCTCCAAAAGACCGAAGCTGTTAGAAATTGGCCTAGATCTATTTCTCCAATTGATATCTGAAGTTTCATAGGTTTAGTTGGCTATTACCGCTATTTTTTTAGGGTTTCTCCTCTATAGCGTCTCTTATGACTCGGTTAACCCAAAAGAAAGTGAAGTTCTTATGGTCCGAATCTTGTGAGAAGAGTTTTTAGGAGTTGAAGACTCGACTCACTTCAGCCCTTATTTTGACTTTGCCTGATAGTGTTGATGGTTTTGTGGTGTACTATGATGCTTCGAGAGTTGGGTTGGGTTTCGTATTGATGCAGAAGGGTAAGGTGATAGCTTATGTTTCTAGACAGTTGAAACTCCATGAGAAAAATTACCCTACCCATGACCTTGAGTTGGCTGTTGTTGTGTTTGCTTTGAAAATATGGAGACATTATTTGTATGGTGTCCATGTTAATGTTGTCACTGATCATAAGAGTCTGCAGTATGTGTTTACCCAGAGATAATTGAATCTTAGGTAGAGACGATGGTTAGAATTGTTAAAGGACTATGATATGAGTGTGATGTACCATCCGGGCAAGGCTAATGTTATGGCGGATACCCTAAGTAGAGTGTCCATGGGTAGTGTTTCGCATGTGGTAGAAGGTAATAAAGAGTTGGCTCGTGATGTACATCGTTTGGCTAGATTGGGGGTTAGGTTGTTTGACTCTGCTGAAGGTAGTATAGGGGTTCAGAGTAGTTGTGAATCCTCCTTGGTTTCGGAAGTGAAGGAAAAGAAATACTTAGATGCTAGTTTGGTCAGACTAAAGGAGTCAATCAAGGACCAAAAAGTAGAGGTTTTCTCCCAAGGGGGGGATGGTGTGTTGAGATTGCAGGGTAGATTGTGTGTCCCAGAATGTTGATGATCTGAGACAAAGGATTATGGCTGAAGCGCACGGGGCGCGATATTTTATTCATCCTGGTGCCACCAAGATGTACCGAGACTTGCGGAAAATCTATTGGTGGAGTGCCATGAAGAAAGATATAGCAGCGTTTGTAGCTAAGTGTGCAACATGCTAACAGGTTAAGGTTGAACACCAAAGACCTGCTGGTATGATGCAAGAGTTTAGTAGTCCCACCTAGAAGTGAGAAGAGATAAATATAGACTTCGTGATTGGTTTACCTCCTTCCCGACTCAATCATGATTCCATTTGGGTTATGGTTGATAGGTTGACTAAGTCTGCTCATTTATTACCTGTTCATACTTCATATACTGCTGAGGATTACACTAGATTATATATTCGAGAGCTAGTCAGACTGCATGGAGTTCCCTTGTCTATCATTTCGGATAGGGGTACTCAGTTCACTTTGCAATTTTGGAAAGTTTTTTAGAAGGGTCTTGGTACCCAAGTGCTTTTGAGTTCTGCTTTTTATCCGCAGACCGATGGTTAGGCTGACCGGACCATCCAGATCTTAGAGGATATGTTGAGAGCTTGTGCACTTGACTTTAAGGGAAGTTGGGATGATCACTTACCGTTGATAGAGTTTACTTACAATAACAGTTTCCACTCTAGTATTGGCATGGCTCCGTTTGAAGCCTTATATGGAAGGAAGTGTAGATCACCCATAAATTGGTTTGAGGTGGGTGAAGCAACTGTGAGTGGTCCTGATTCGGTATTTGAGGCTATGGAAAAATTTAAGTTGATTAGGGAAAGGTTAAAACTGCGCAGAGTCATCAAAAGTCATATGCGGATGTTAGAAGGAGAGACCTTGAGTTTGAATTTGGTGACCTAGTGTATCTGAAAATTTCACCCATGAGGGGGGGTGAAGAGATTCGGAAAGAAGGGGAAGCTTAGTCCCCATGATGTTGGTCCTTACAAAATTCTTATCCGTGTTGGTAAGGTAGCTTATGAGGTCAAGTTGCCTTCTGAGTTGTCCTCTGTTCATCCAATATTCCATGTCTCCATGCTTAGAAAGCATATTAGCGATAATGTGGTGGTGGATTCCACTGTGAGTGCTGACATTCAAGAAAATCTTTCTTTTGATGAGATTCCTATTGAGATTCTTGATTTCAGTGTCCGAAGACTAAGGAACAAAGAAGTTCCCATGGTCAAGGTGTTGTGGCAAAACCAATCTGTTGAGGGTGCAACTTGGGAAGCTGAGGCGGATATGCGATCCAAGTACCCACACCTATTTTCCGTGAACTCTGATCAAGCTGAAGGTACTGTTATTTCCTAAATCATGAACTTTTGATAAATGTTGCAACAGTTCAGCTGTCATTTAACATGAGTTCAGCTGTAGTTTCTTGAATTTATGCATTCTATGTTGCATTCTGAGTGAGAAATGATGTGGTGATAAGTCTAACAAATGGTTTCAGTTGTATTCTCTATTCCCTATCTAATCTTGGCATGTCTATCATCATTCGAGGACGAATGTTTCCAAGGGGGATGATGTCACACCCCAGGAAATTTTTCGTGGAAATTTTGTGCGTAAACGTGTTGGGTTCTATCTTCTAGAATGAATTATAAATTTTTTGTGTGTAATGCCTTAGATTATGATGCACCATTACGTAGAGTATCAAATAATCTTTCCAACGATATGTAGATCATCAAAAATGGACACCCGAGCGACGAGTTATGAACATTCCGATCGAAACGTGAAAAATAGTGAACAGTAAAACGTGTAAAGAAAAAGTACTGAGGCCTAGCGTATTTTTGTTCCAACTTTAAACTATCATAAATCCTTGTACATAATGATATGGGTGATCTACTATATATCAACGGAAAGCTCTACGAGTCCTCTTTCCAATGAAATTAGTTTCATCTAATTTTTCTATCGAAGAAAAATGTAATGATCCATCTACTTCAGCCTATCAAAAGAGAATTTTTGGGTCAACTTCAAATGATCATAAATCATTGCACACAATGACCTGGGTGAGATACTATAAATCAATGCAAATATATAAGAGTCCTCTTTCTAATGAAATTGGTTTCATCCAATTTGGATATTGGAGTAAAATGTTATGGTTGATCTACTTCAGACTATCAAAACAGTCCACCAAAGGACAGATTTGAGAATTATTTCATTTTTGGGACGTTTTGGTCATTCCCCCTCACCTAAAATCCATCCAAACCCTATATTAAAGTCTATTAGAAGTATTATATGTTATATTTTATCAAATTCCCTCGAAAATAAAACCCTAAGCTCCTACATCCAACTTCAAAAATCTCAAAAATTCACCATTAATTCTGCAAATTTATTGAAGATTCCAAAATCCTAGTTCAAGAACTTCAAGAACCTCCTAAGTTCACCATTAATTCTGTAAATTTATTCAAGATTCCAAGTTCCTAGTTCAAGAACTCTAAGAACTATCATTCAAAGGCACGATTAACATCTCAAAAATGAGTATCGATCTAAAGTTCATCATTCAAGGTATGTGGGGGTTTTCAACAAGAACTCTCTTTCGTTCTTGTGCCCAAAAGTAAATTTTTTTACAAAGGCATGATTTTTATTTGAATTTTACGAATTTGAAGCATGAACCCATATCTTATGATGATTATTATAAAATCTTGATATTTATGATTTTCAAAGATGAATTTACATGTGTGGAGATATAAAGCATGAATCTTGAACGATATTTATCATGATTTTGATATTTGGGTCGTGAATCCCCATTGGAAATTGTGTTTTTTGAGAAAGTGTGTGTTATAAGCACGTAGATGTTGAATATTTGAGATATTTTGAATGATTTGACCTTTTGGTCTTAATGGAGTTGTTTTGAACTCGAGTGTGAAACAATCCACAACGTGGTTGATTTTGATAGATGGGAAGCATGATGGCTCCCAATGTATATTTATATATTACTAAAATTGTTTTATTATGGATTGTCTTTGAAATGATCTGAGGTAAATCCAGGAGAAATCTTTAGCACCGAGTGGGAGGTATAAAGCGACCTTACTTTCCTAGAACTGCGTGCCCCCATAGGAGTGAGCCTGAGGCTGTATAGTGATCACTAGTTTGTGTGGATTTGATATCGATAGTCCTACTCTGAAGACAAGGATAGGACAGTTCTCCCCAACGTGGGTTTTACGTTGGACTCCATGTAGCTTAAATGGTTTATGTCAGTTATAGGATCTCCTAGTGTGTGTGTGTTTCCTTGTGTCTATGGTGAATGGTGAAGTGATTTGAAAGTGGAATTGTGAAAGTTATTCTTTCAAAAGATTTAAATGATAATTACATTATGAGAATTGATATTCTTGATGAACTGAAACTGATTGACAAATTATATGATGACTCACATGTGTTATTGTACTTATTTCATCCTCTCATGATTATGATGATTTTCTTAGGGCTATGTGAGCCTTTCATACATCCTGCATATTTTTTATAAATATTTATGATGATGATATTTATACAACTGCATACACCCCC